>NC_086177.1:42440000-42452500 GCF_023053635.1 Elgaria multicarinata webbii | reverse complement strand
ATTGCACAAGTCCACTAATCATCATGTTGTACAACCCCAGGATTGACTCTTCTAAGTGATTCCTGTTCAGGGGTATAAACAGTGACATGCGTTTATTCTGTGGAACTGCCAGTGAAGCTATGTGCTGCCAAATACCAAGCAACATGGGCTGCAAGCTATAGATTACTTATAAAACAGCTATTAAAAATGAGGAGAAAAAAAGAGATGACAACCTTAATTCAGTGCCAAACATGGTTGAATACGCATGGATTCGAATTTGAATTTTTAAGGGCTAAGCACTCGATGAACAAACCTGTTTTCCCTACATTTGATTTTTTTTAAAAAAATAATAATCTCAAGTTCTTTTTGTCCTATATATGGAGAATTTTGGTGAATTCTTATCAATATCAATCTGAAACACAATTCTCATCCATCTGTAATCTGAAAAGTCTCCATTCATCGCTATCTCTTGCGTGCTTTGAATGCTGCAACACCAGCCTTCACAGGAAAACTGTGAAATGTTGTTTTCCAGGATATCTAAGTTCATCATATGGTTCCCAATGCTCCTTATGCTTCAAATGTTACAGAGAATGCAAAATGTTCAATAAGATTCTGTGTTCAGAAATAGCTACGTGACTTGTGATTTTGAAAGCATCTGAAGGCCACTATAAAGACCCAAATGCCTCGGGAAACCATGTCCCCCCAAATCCCTGGTGCCTGTGACATTGCCAAAGAACCATCCAAGGCCTTTTCTACACCTGCCTTCTCCCTGCCTCCAAGATCATCCCTCTGCATGCAAATGACACACAGGGGATCCTGGAAGCAGGCAGGGACAATCCCTCCATTTTCCTGGGATAATCCTTAAGGTGTAGAAAGGGCCCAAGTTACTAGGGAGGGGGCCCAGGGAGGAAGAGACCAGCTCAGTTTAATTCTGACCCACAAAAAAGAACTTGGGAGGACATGCTTTTCAGTTCAGAAGACAGCTGAACAGTATGAGCAAGGCTACTTCAAATTCCTAGTCAGGTAATTAAGCTTCAGTGAGCCCACTAAAAGCCATACTGCTCTTTAAGATTCTGTTGACCTCACTGAAACAGGGTGACTGCTTACAGGTTCTATAACCCATAGCATAGTGGAGGGGTCTCACTGAGGTAAAAGAGGTGGGGCTAAAAAATGAAAAAAAAATAGCATATTTTAGCTTACAGCTCTTAACTAGCAGTAACTAAGCCTTAGGAGAGGTGTTTCAACCTTTCAGAATGGGGAAAAATCTTCACAAATGCTGAGAAACCACTAAACGATAGCTGGTTGGGGAAAGGAAATAGGGCCAGGGGAAGGAGGCGTGGCCATCAATAGCAACAGTGGAGGGCTGGATTGGTATCCCTGGGCAGGCTGGATTTGCCATGTGGGCCTGAGTTCAACACTTCTGCTATAAAATATGAACCCAATAATTTCTCACCCATCCCTGGATCCAGGATGTCAAAGCTTACACCCAGTTCCTAAAGCCAACACCTGCAGTTTCTCCCCCCATCTTTTTGAAGGAGAGAAGTCAGTTGAACAAAGCTTCCAGAGGATCAAGCACTGCCATAGGTGTTTCACTTGTCTCATCAAGCAGCAGTGCTGCTCCTCATGGGCAATTTTTAAAATATATCAACTGCTTTATAGTTTGAGATTAATATTCCTCTAGGGACAGAATGGGAAGAGAGATATGCAGAAATGCCAAAGGGAAGAATATGGGAGTGGAGAAGAGGGAGAGTGAAAGAGGAAAGCTTGATAAAACTTGTTTTTCTTTCTTATGCATGACTCACCCCCACCCTTGCCTTATACTGGACCACACTCACATAGCTTCAGTTGATGGATTAAATGAGGATTGCCTCAGGGATCCATCTCTGCATTCTCTTACATTGCAGAGAGATGGGAGGCGAAAGCACGTAATCTCTGCAAAAACACATGGCATGGGGGACGCTTCTTGGAGTCAGTAGAAAACATATCAAATATTTTATTACTCCATATTACAAGGAATTACTGATTTAGATTTTTTTTTTAAATTGGACAACCACCACTCACATATATTGCATATGCACAATGGATTGAGAAGCAATCTCAACTCTTGGAATTCCTGAATTTGGCTACGACATATACTGTTAAAATGCATTTGGCCTACTGTCAAATGTGCTTAAAATGTACTTCTGAGCTGGTATTAAATTTACTGATGGGTAAATGAAGTAATATATGTGGGTGAGTAGCTGCATATCACACACTGAATAGTTAGAAATAGAATTCGGTCTTGCTGGGGTCCACATCCCTCCTTGTTCTTATCAATTGAGTAAAGTTTCTGGCCATTTTGGGATTTAAAGGCTCGTCTCGCACATCGGTGTTGGACCAGAATGGCTATTTTGAAATTAGCCTGTAATAGGAACAGATCTACAAAACAGGTACAATTTAATATTTTCTGTTTACAATTGACCCATTTCGCTCCCTTATTTCCTCCCCCAAACAGATAGGAAGACCTGTCCAAATGGGTGATCTTCCAGCATGCAGGCTGCCAAATCGGAATGAATTTTTGCGGACTAATTCTAAAACACCCTGAAAGCAAGGACGGTTATGTGTGTGTGTGTGTGTGTGTTTTAAATGGAAGTGGTGACACAACCTTAAGTAGAACGGTGTGAACATGTGGCTCTAATTTATAATGTCAGCCCATATTCCAAAGCCTTTCTCTATATTGTGTTCTCTCCTCTGCAACACAAGAAAGTAGGTACTGCAGTGAATTATTGTGTAATTAATCATTGGACCATGAGGGACTCATTTACTAATTAAAAACGCAAAAAGAGTAAATTGAAATAAGCAGTGACTACTAAATCATGTCCTTTGACATGTCAGCAGCATTGTAATATATCATAATGTATCAGTCACAGGCATTTGGATCTACACATTCAAATAACTTTTATATAGCACTGCCAAGATCATTCATTACACTTGCAATGCAGTTGCTGGTCCTCACACTGCCCATACAAATGCTACAGTGGGTTAGTTGGAGAAATTCTATAACTAGACAGAAAGAGAGGGATTTCAAGAGAGTAATGTCTACATTAGGGGTTGGCAACTGAAATCTTCAGGGCCAAATCCAATTCTCTGAGGATTCTGATCACACTGCCTGCCTCCCTTCCGCCTCCTGATCCCACCGTTGCTGATACAGGCCTTAGCTAGACCTAAGGATTATCCCAGGCAAATGGAGGGGTCGTCCCTGCCTGCTCCCGGGATCTCCTGTGTGTCATTTGGATGCACAGGGATGATCCCGGGACAATCCCAGGATGTAGGCCTGGTGTAGCCATGGCCTCAGAAACAAGATGATAGTGTAGATGGAGTGGTGGCTGTGGAGGCAACAGAGGCTTCTGGCAGTCCATTTTCGGAATGCCGTGGCTTATCATGCTTCATCTCCTCCTCAAGTGGCCTTTCCCATACAGCTGATCAAGTTTATATGTTCACAATATTCTACTTTGATTTGCCTGAAATCCACTTCAGATTGTTCACATGGGGGATAGCTCATGTATTTTCACAAATACGAGTCAAATATTAGCGGGATAGCAATTGTGTGATGGATAAGTATGGATGGATGGATACTTCATGCACTTCAAATCTGGATGAACTCTCAATACTTTGGCTTAATATGTCTAGTAGTCTCCATTCCCCAAGGATGGAGAACGTATGGCCCTATGTTGTTGAACTACAGCACCCATTAGCCCTACCAGCCTAGTGAATGGTGAGGGATGATGGGAAATGAGGTCCCACAATATCTGCAGGGCCACACATTCTCTGTCACTGCATTATATGCAGGAAGAAAGAATTCCATGTTCTTAGTTACTAGAAAAACAAACAGACAAACAAACAGTTAATGTGAATACTGGGTAAAAGGAATATCCCACCAAAGGACCATTGCATAATTTGATTCTAAGGCTGAGGGAAAGGACATCTTATGTTTTCATCTTTGCATGATAACTCAATTTGATGTGCTTCATATATTTAGTAGCAACAGCAACCATTATTATGGTAACTACATTTTGGGGCAAATTAATAAAGACAATGATTACATAGAAAAGCCTCAGAAGGGTAAAAAGAGACAAAGCCTAACAATACTTCAGAACTCTCTTGTTTTATTTGCAAAAAAACATTAAAAATTAAAAAATGGCACTGACAAATGCATACAGGAGTTAAAATATCTCCACCAAAAAAAGGACGAATTTTTCAAAATATTTATGTGTTTATTTATTAATCTACTCTTTCATTTATTTAGTGGTAGTATTAGAGAAAAATAAGCCAGTGCTATTTGAAATCAGTCCTCAAGACGTGTGGTGTTTTGTTTTGAGTTCATTGAATAAAAACAGTTTATGTGCAAAGGAATTGTTTCATAGCAGAAGTAAGTGATGCATCTCTCTCTCTCTCTCTCTCTCTCTCTCTCTCTCTCTCTCTCTCTCTCTCTCTCTTTGCATAAGGCATATGAATCTTGAAGCAGGACTCCTATGCTAGATCTACACTACTCCTTTATAGTGGCATTGAAGTGCACTGATAACTATTTGGGCACATTACTCATTCCATATGTTGCTTTTATAGAGTTATTTCCTGCTATTTATTCCATATTATCCAAAGTACTGCAACAAGTGTCATTGTGTGTCCGATGAGGTAAAAATATGCAAGAGGGATGGGATGGATCGTAACAATTTGACACAAGGTGTTGATCAGGCTGTGCTCATAAGGACATAAGACCATAAGAAGAGCCATGCTGGATCAAACCAAGGTTCCATCCAGTCCAGGACTCTATTCACATGTTGGCCAATCAACTGTCAACCAGGAATCCACAAGAAGGACATGGGTGCAACACCACCCTCCCATCGATGTTCCCCAGCAACTGGTGTATATAGGATTACTGCTTCCTATACCATCACATCTACCAAAGGAATTTGAGGTTGAAATATGTTACTCAGAAGTGCTACTTAAGCCTCATTGCAATTGTCATCAGCCAATACCTGGTCAGAAGACCCTGGGAACCAGTGATTTTACTCCAACTGGTTCTACAAAGTCTGAGCTAGTCGTCTTCTAATGAGTCCATCTTGCTTCACAATAACCACTTCTTCCATGGCATTGTAGACCTTTTCATCTTACTTTCTGGAACTGGTTGCAAATTTAATTGAAGGAAGTACAATAATTCATGGAATATATGCTCATATATATTCCATTAAAAACAACAGCAACAATATTTTATACATCTCCAATCTTTCCTCAGCCTCCATTGTGTAGCACTAAGTAGAATACGCAAAATAAAACCTACCAGCAAAAGTTATATAAATTGCAGCTGATGTTTTTGCATACTTTTCCAAAGGGGGGGAAAATCCAATTCCATCAAGGAGCAGACAACAGAGGCCTTAGCTAGACCAAAGGATTATCCCAGGCAAATGGAGGGGTCATCCCTGCCTGCTCCCAGGATCCCCTGTGTGTCATTTGGATGCGCAGGGATGATCCCGGGACAATCCCAGGATATAGGCCTGGTCTAGCCATGGCCAGAGTGAAAAATGCCTGACCATCCACAAAACACAGAGAATGGATTAAGCAAAATTTGTACATCTCTCTCAATATTGCAAAAAGAGAGACCTATATAGACATTTATTTATTTATTGCAAACTGCATATTTATTTAATTTTTAATAAATGGATAATGGAAGATGATTAATCATCTAAACAATTTAAGCAGTTTATAGCCTTAATGTAATCGGCATTTTTCAATGGGGATGAATTCATAAATGGCAGAGGTGAGTGGCTACCAGCATAATGCCAATGCAAATTGAGCTCCCTCTTTTTTAAGAGTAGCTATTGCCACAGAAGATGCTCCACTGCTTATTTCTCCTTCTTTTCAATTCCCAGGTCTTTATTCTCTGAATCCTGAGCAATGCGAAGTGTTGGCAAGCACATTGTTTAATAGTTATCTGCGGTGCTTTATACTTGTCTTCAAATATTGTGATTTAGATAGAACCCTAATGCACAAGAGCAACTTGTCCCCAGAGCATTATTCGGAATATAAATTAAGTGATATTATAACAGAGCCCTCACTTAGCTCAGCATAATGAATATGAAACATCATGTAGTAGTGACCAAGGTCATTCTACAAGAATGAATTACTCTATTAACTTCTCCTTTAAGTAGCATTAGAGATAATAAATGGAGAGATTTAATGTAATTCTGATAATATTATTCATGCAGAAGTAGCGTACTTTATCTTGTTAAAATAATTAAGACACGTTGAGGATGTTTTACATGGCAGAGATATGAAGCTTAACAACTTGTTTGTTGCATGTTGCAGAATGCATCAGCATTAGCCAGCGCTGCAGATAATCTGATAAAAATCAAAAAGCTGATTTGTATGCTATGCTAATTCAGGATCATCCCTTTGGCCCTAGGTACTTCCCAAATGCTGCAGAAGATTATGTCAAGCTTTAGTGGTGATATTAGATTAAATTCAGTTCTTTTGCTTATGATTTTGTTTTGTTTTTGTAAAAAAAAAAGGGAAAAATGAAATTACATCTCCCTTCTTTTCCATAAAACCTTCTTTAGCTTTTCTCTAAGAAGCATGTGATACTGTTTTTTTTTTAAGCTGCACATATTACTTTTTTATCCTGAAATATTTAAGCTGCCCATCTCAGCTATACAGGATATTACTTTGGGGGTGTCAACTCGGCTGCTTTAGTCATGATAACTTTGGTTAGCTGAACAATTGAAATGAAGCAGACCTAGTAGCTACAATATTTTCCAGACAGGCCTCACATACAGGTATAGAGGTCTATTAAGGGCCATTAAGGGTTTTTCTGCTGAAAGAAAGAAGTGGTGTTATATTTTTTGGAGGTCAAAACTTCTCATTTGAGGGAACCACAGAAGAGAGATAACAAAGGTTCTGCAGTTAGTGTGTTGGGAAAACCTTTTAAAATTCAGAAGTAGAGTTCCCTTCAGTTGTGTAACTCACTTTTGTGGGATGCACTATTGACCAGTGGCATAATTGGTTTCCATAAAAGCAAGTCCAGCATCAGTGGGCAGCTGCCAAGGACTCAGGGACTCAAAAGGACCCACCCCTGCCCTGACCCTGCCGAAGCTGGAGCTATCACCAGTGGTGCTGTCACCACTGGTGAATTATGAGTGAATTATGGGGGTGGTTCTTCCTATCTTCTCCCTTCTCTACCTCCTCCTTGCCTGCCCAGATAGCCACACTGGCAAAAGAAAGTGTTGTGGAAGCCTAGAACTGAGGCTTCAGGTCCTGTGGGATAGCATTTTAAAAGAAAACCTTTTAAAACTAATGTTTTGAGTAGCAGTGACCTGAACCAATCAGATGCTGCATTTGGAGGGAGAACATGGCCAGTGAGGATACAGTAGGATTGTACAGATCTTGTAAAATTTATTCCATCCACATGGAATCCCAGGTGCCTTCATCCACTCATTGATGGAATTGGAATTTTTCAAATTTCCTAAATTTGCGCCCATTTGCACTTTTGAAAATTAACAAATCCCTTCCGAATGCACAAATCCCCCTGAAATGTGCAACTCCTTCCCCTCCAAATGTACATTTTAATATTTTAGCTTATGGGAAAACTGCACATGCTTTATGTTATGCATTTTTCTATGACTAAATTTGCATAAAATTCTGTAAAGTTAAAAAACAACAACTGCTCCACAAGTCCATGGAATCTGTGCGACTGAGGAAAAGCCAGTCCACTGCCAGCATCAGATTTACAGAAATCCAAACTCATTTGATCAGTGTTGGGTTTCTTTGACATCCCTAGGGCATAGGAGTGATGTAAAGTCTGCCTTGTGACCTTGTTGAACTGTGTTCCCCCCAACAAAAGGCAGCATCACATTAGTTCTGATTGCTGCTACACAAAATGTGAGTTTAAAAGTTTTCTTTTAAAATGTTGTGCTATGAGGCCTTCAGGCTCATCCAGCCAGTTGCCAGAGCACTTCCTGTTGCCAGTGGGGCCAGATAGTCAGGTGGGTGAAGAGGAGGAGCAAGAAAAAGGAGGTACCATCACCACCAGGTTAAAAAAAAATGCAGTGGCGTGGTGGTGTGCATGTGGGCTCCCAGCAATAGTGCTATGTCAAGAGCTCTCTGGAGTCCGGTACCAACCCTGTGTAAAAGGCTGGGCAAATTCTTGTAGAATAAAATAAGCTATTAGACAATACTATCATGACATCTCTGTGTTGGTTGTTTTTCTTTCCTGTTGGATGCAGAGGCTGAAGTATAAAGATTTACCTCAGGCATGACCAAGAATTTGGGCATGTGATGAAAAGCAAATGTTCATAAAGGCAGGATCTACACTGCTGCTTTAAAATGGGTTACAACAGTAGGGACAAATGTTGGGGCCCAGGACACATGCCACTGACAGTTTTCAAAACATTTTCAAAGTGTCATACCGTGCTTGGTGTAAATCTGGCTGTAGTCTCGTGAACTGATGCTGAAACCCTTATTAGTTTCCAAAGTCAATTGCCAGCAAGCCTGATGACCTGCTATTTGAGAAACACAAATTCATGAACTCCTTAGTATGCTGGGCTGTGGACAGCATCAAAGAGTGCCTCTTGCCTGAGGCAGGAACAGTTGGGAGGTATCTGGTGAAGCCAGAAGATCAAAAGCTGGGACTACATAGAATCCTGAAGCAGGCATGCAGGTCAGAATCAGTCTGAGAATGAACTCAGGATCAAAGTGGGACAGCTGATTTGCACACTAGGAGCAACAAAAGAAAGTACCATTGACCCAATGATGTTGCCATGTGACTTTGGACCTCTTATGCAGTGTCCTGCAAGGGATGTCCCGGGGGATTAACTCCTGCAGGCAAGGCTTGCTTGGAGGAGAGTTGGACCCAGAATCTGCCTGCTGTGAGAAGAAGGGACCTTCTACAAGAGTAAGGCGTATGCTCGTATAAGATCCCTTCACCTGATTTTTGAAGATCCCCCTACACCACAGCTCAATCTATTTAGCAGGGTTTTCTGAGCCTCTGTGTCATATTTTCAGGGAGCTGGAGGGGCTGCCATGGGAAGGAGGGACTGAGGAAGGGCGTTCCTAGACGAGGCCTTAGCGCACCTTGAGAGCCGTTTTCCCTGCTGTGCTTCCACATGACGCACAGGGGAATCCGGCTCCAGGCCGCACTGAAGCCTCCTCTAACGCTCCATAAGCGAAGTCACTTATGGCACGCCTTTTCCGCAGCTCCGGCCTCAGGCCGGAGCTGCGGAACGTCTAGAGACTTCCGTGGCTTTTTGCTGCTACTCGCTTACTCGTGAGTAGCCACAAAAAGCTGCGGACTGGCCACAGCGCTGAGCGCTGTGCCCATCAGCCGGGGGGGGGGAGATCCCGGGGGGGGAGAAGGGAGCACAGACAACACAGAACACACACACACACACACGGAGGGAGAAGAAGCACAGATGACACAGAACACACACACACACACACGGAGAGAGAAGGAGGAGAGACGACACATGGGACACAGAGGGAGAGAAAGATCAGGAAGAGATCAGGAGCGGATGGGGGGGGTTAACTAAAAAAAACCCTTACCTTCTCCGCAGTCTTCGGGCCGCACATGGCCCCTTTAAACTTAAAAAAAATGGCGGACGCTGCAGGGATCCCGACGTCCCTGCGCGTCCCACGTCTGGAAGCCCGGGCAGCGCACGCTAGCATCAGCTCGCCATCACCCCGCCTCCCTGCCGGCTTATCCCGGCAGGTCTAGCAAAGCCCGAAGTCCACATCTGCCAGTCCAGTTGATCCAGGGAAACCCATCACACCTTCATACACTATTGGCATTGCACTAGAGGTCATTTACACTGGCACAACATCTATTGCGTAAGCGCAGCGGCAGCATTGGATACTGCCCCTTATATTCAGTCACATAAATTATTGCAAAGCATTAATGTGCAATCCACTGCTTGCTTGGCAGTTTTGTTCTGATAGAGCCTGCACCAAGGAGACAGGCGAGTAATGAGGATAGCCTTTAGAGCTAGATAATGCTTTCAGGGCAGGTTTTGTGTGTCGGGGGCTGGAGCGCTTCATGTTCTAGGACAGATTTTGGAAAGGTGCATATCACTCTGAGTAGATGAACCATTGTAATTAAGACTTGTAAAGTATCTCCACAATGCAAAGTAGATCCAGGTAGATGAGCATGCTTCTCTTATTTATACAAGCCTTTCTAATTATGCTTGGCATGGACATGGCCAGCTCAATTTGATCCTGCATCAATTTTGCAAATGTAAATGGAGCTACAGTTCTGAAGTTAGATCAAGTTGTGTGTTAACTGATAAAAAAATATTTTTTTTACACAAATGAAACCTACTTAACTGTATCTAATGAGCCGGGGAACATGTGTCCAATAGGATTAAGAAGAGAGGCATTAAAGTATTATTTACTCATCATATTTTATGATTAATGTCATCCTTATATAAGATTTAGAATACAGATAAGATCATGAAAAGCAGGTTGAATTAAATCTTTCTTTACTACAAACTATAGGCATTAAACTTCAGTTAACTCCATAGAAATCCTTAATATCTATGCAAGCCAAGAGCCAAAATAGGTCAACTCCTGGACTGCTGCATAATATTTTATTATTTAAACTTTAACTGATTAGTTTAGCACTTAAAAGCTTTGGAGGGAATTAAGCCACTGTTCTCTTTATTCATAAGCAAACAGAGATGCAGATGGAGGATGAACAGAGTTCTTTTGCACTCTGACGCAGTGCACTCCTCAAAATCTGTTGGTTTTGTCCACTGCATTTATTTTTGCATGACTTTCGAAAAGACTCCAAGGAGTATTGTTTAGATCCTTTGTAGTCATGAATCAGTCAAAGGGAGAGAGAAGAGTGTGTAAGTAGGATAATGAGGTTCCCTCTCATTCACATGCTGCTTGCTCCAAACGCCCCATGCCATTTTAAGACAGATAAGGAGAAAGACACCTTTTTCTCCCATTCTTCATATTTATTTTTTTTATCTAGGAAAAGACTATACTGCTACTCATCAAATGTATCTCAGAATGGTTCAGAAGTTAAACCACAGTATCAATAAAAATATGTAATAACATTAAATCAATAAAGCAAACATACATTCAACGATCAATTGCAGCAATTCAGTCGATCAATATAAAATCATCTAACAGCAGGTTAAAATAAAACAAATTTCTTTGCTTGTGTTAAAAATACCACTTTACCATTCAGCTCATTAACATGCCTGGCCTGCAAGAATAAAAACATCTTAACTAATCCTGACGGCTATATGCTACCTCCAGTATCAGTGGCTGGGGAACATGGGTGGGAGGGGCTGTTATTATTATTATTATTATTATTATTATTATTATTATTATTATTATTTATATATGCACTCACATCCTGTGCATGGAGTTCCTGATAGCAGCTGGTTGGCCACTGTATGAACAGAATGCTGGACTAAATAGACCCTTGGCCTGATCCAGTATGGCTCTTCTTAAGTTCTTATATTCATGGCACCAAGCTCCCTTGAAAAACACAGAGCTAATCTAGGTCTGGAGCTTGGAAGATAATGGTTAGGAGTAGAGACTCACCATAACTCATCCTGTGCACCACTCAGCAGACCCCTGCCTACATCCTGTCTCTGATTGCCATGCATGGTGAGCTGCCAGGTGGTCCGCAGGCACCTGGAAAGTGGCACACAGTTGCCCACTCCCCTACCAAGCCACCATTTTGCCTAAAAATGGTGGCTCAGCCTTTTTCATAAAAGGTCCATTTACATTTGTAATGTTGTGTAAATGGACACGTTATGGCTGCCATTTGTGTAAATGGCCCTTTGCGAAAAAGACTGAGTCACCATTTTATGTCTCAGCAAGAGAGTGGGTGGCTGCACACTTGCCCAGCTTGGAACACACAAAGTTGGGCAAAATTGGGATTGCCAAGCTTTGAACCCCAACCAGATGCCCACACCATCCCTAATTAAGAATGATTATGTTAACTGCCTAAAGCAGGTGTGCACAAATCATTGGCTGCAGGCCTCATGGCTTCCCAAGATGTTAAGTGCTGCTCATGACACCCTACTGCTGTTGCCAACAACACTCTGAGAATCAGCACATTTCCCAGAGGAAGCTCTAGGCATCAACACTCTAGGAAGACTCTCTAGGAATCATCATTCACAGTGCCTGCTTCCCAGAGGACGCTCCAGACCTTGCATTGAGAGGCTCTGCTTCTGGGTTTTAAGGGAATGTGTGTGTGTGTGTGTGTGTGTGTGTATGTGTGTGTGTGAGAGAGAGAGAGAGATAGAGAGAAGAGTATGTACATCTTATGTATGTGGATGAAGAGTGTATGTTCTGTGAAACAGTGAAGCTTGGATATGTGTGTCTCTGTGTGTGAGAGAGCTCACAACCATATGCTTATGTGCATGTGCAGCCCTGGGCTACCCATCTAACATTATATGTGGTCCTTGGGGCCCAAAAGGTTGTGCACCCCTGACCTAAGCCATCTCTACATTCCACACAGTAACTAGGTATTTTAT
>NC_086177.1:42390000-42435000 GCF_023053635.1 Elgaria multicarinata webbii | reverse complement strand
CCTATGTGAAGAAGAAAAATAAATTTAAAAAATAATCTTGGCCCTTGCAAATTTTAAAGTTTAGAAGGTTTTTCAATGATTACTTTTTAGAAAGTTTTAAAAACTGTTTCATTTATCTTTCTGCAATTTGTGAAACAGCAGTAGGAAGAAAATGTTTTAAAAATAAGTAAATAGAGAGAAGCCAGATGGTCTCCACAAAGAAACCCAAGATTATGTATGTGTTTAATAGCTGAAACCCACCTGGGATCATGTGCTTATAAAACAAACAAACAAACTCTTGCCACTTTCCAGAAATACACCTCCAGAGGAACAATGGATGTCAATATTAATTGGCCCCACTCTAGTAAATATCTGGTAAAACCAGAACTCCGAATCTGAGAGAGGAGGAATCCAGCAGAGGAGAATTCTATATGCATCCTTAGTGTAAACGGACACAGCCAGAGAACCTGAATAAATTCAAATTTAAAATATAATGCTGCCAGACTGATAATACTGAGCCTTATTGATTTATTCCATCCAGGAGTAGGAACATAGGAAGCTGCTGAGTCAAACATACTCCATTGGCTACACCAGTGGAGGCTGGTAGCTCCAATTTCAGTGGAGCTGTGATTCCATTCTGGGTTTTAGTCCAAACCAGCCAGAACTCTAATGGAAGGATCCAAAGTTCTGAACCTATTTTGGTGATAAGGTTCGGCACCTTGGATAGCTCCTTTAGAGTTCTTGCTGGTTTTAACTAAAACCCAGACTGGAATCACTACCCCAGTGAAATTGGAGCCACCAGCCTCAACTGATTTACACTAACTGACAGCTGTTCTCCAAGGTTTTAGGAGTCTTTCCCAGCCCTACCTAGACTTGTCAGCATGTGCACATCTGTCAGTTCCTTTTTCTTCCACATTCAGAATGTTAAAATCTCAAGTTCTTTCTTCTCCAAATAGGAAGAATTTTGCTAATGTTGGAAAATTCTTTATCAAAAATGAACTGAAATGAAATTTTCACCAATCAGATTCAATAGGTTGAGTAATTCCCAGCATGGAGAGAACCATGATGCACCTGCTTGCCATATAGCTATTAAAGATGAGGAGTCTTTCAGAAAAAAGAGATGTGTCAGCAACCCTATTTCAGAACTAACATGGCTAAATACTCTGGGATTCAAAGCTAGACTTCTGAGCAAAACACTCAAAGCCCTGGGCTTTGATCAATGAATTTGTCAGGTTGGGTTTCTCCCAAAACTGACCCAGATTTGGAGAATGTTATGAATTTAGGTAAATTCTTATGAAAACCAAACTGAAATGAAGTTCTTCCCTGTCCCTAACCTGGAGATGTGTGTGATTTTGCAGGCAAAGTGTGTGTTCTGTCACTGAGCTATAACTGTTCCCCATCTGGCAATGCACGCACCTGTGTACACACACACACACACACACACACACACCATGTAACCAGTCTTCCACGGAGTATTTTTTTCACCCCTCCCTTCTCTTACATTTTGCTAGCGTTTTCAAAGGTAAAACAAAAGCAAATTATAAGGCAAATTCTTCCCAGTAGCATGTTTGCTTTAATTGCTATTATGTTTCTTTTGGCACTCTAAGATGGTCAACAAATTGAGAAAGAAAAAAAGATGAATGACCCCACCCCCAGCAGAAACCCCCAAACTCCCAAATGTGTTCAAACTATTGTAGTGCACACTAAACTATTAGTTTTCCATTTAACAGTCAATTCCATCATGTACTATAATTTACAAATTATTTAAGGCTGTTAAAACACAAAGGGATTGTGAAGAGCTCTAAAGGGATCTCTCCAAGCTGGGAGAGTGGGCATCCAAATGGCAGATGTGGTTCAATGTAAGCAAGTGTAAGGTGATGCACGTTGGGGCTAAAAAACAACTACTTCGAGTATAACCTAATGGGATCTGAGCTGGCAGTGACCGAATGAGAAAGAGATCTTGGGGTTGTGGTAGACATGTTGATGAAGATGTCAACCCAGTGTGCAGCTGCTGTAAAGAAGGCAAACTCCATGTTAGGCATTATAAGAAAAGGAATTGAGAATAAAATGGCCAGTATCATACTGCCCTTATAAAAATCTGTGGTGTGACCACACTTAGAATACTGTGTACAGTTCTGGTCACCACACCTAAAAAAAGTGGGGAATGCTAAGAGTTGTAGGACTTTTTTCTGTCTAAACATGCCTAAGATTGCATTGTAAAGCATTCATGATCACCACATGACTGTCTTGTGTTCCCATTTTATCCAGCTCAGCATTTTACTCTGTTATTTTACTAAGAACATAAGAAGAGACATGCTGGATCAGACCAAGGGTCCATCTTGTCCAGCACTCTGTTCACACAGTGGCCAACCAGCTGTTGACCAGAGACCAACAAAGCAGGACATGGTTGGTGCAACAGTACCCTCCCACCCATGTTCCCCAGCAACTGGTGCACACAACCTTATTGCCTCAAATACTGGAGGTAGCACACAACCATCAGGGCTAGTAGCCATTGATAGCCTTCTCCAGGAATTAACCAACCCCCTTTTAAAGCCATCCAAATTGGTGGTCATCACTACATCTTGTGGTAGCAAATCCCATAGTTTAACTACGCACTGGGTGAAGAATACTTTATTTTATCTGTCCTGAATCTCTCACCAATCAGCTTCATGGGATGAGCCCATGTTCTAGTATTATTTTGCCCTATCCACATTCTCCACAGCATGCATAATTTTGTGTATCTCTATCATCTATCCCCTTACCCTCTTTTTCCAAGCTAAACAATCCTTCCTTCATAGGGGAGATGCTTCAGCCCCACGATCATTTTACCTTTTCTGCACTTTCACAGGGAACAAACGGTCCCATGAAAATGGCAGGTGGTTGGGTTTCATAGCACCAAAAATTTCAATGGCAATGCCCAATCAGTGTTGTGGGACCTGCTATTATTTCTACTGGAACACTTTTCTCCCCCATAAACAAGCTTTGGTAAACAGCATTTTAAAAAACAACTTGTCTCAGTAAATTGTACTTCTTTCTATATCCATTGGAAGTTGAAGCCTTTCTTTTTCCTAAAAAAAACCAAAAAAAAAAAAAAAACCACCACTATACAAATTCCTTAACTGTATAGGAAGAATATATCAATGTTGTTTTGGGTGTCTGTTGTTAATATCAGATTCAGAAAACCACTTTATGTGTCTGTGTCAGTCCTGTAGAGATAGGTTCATTATCATTACAATACTAGCTGTCGACTGTGCACTCTGTGAACCCAGCTTTACGTTGGCAAATTGCTCCAGTCTTTTCAACATAACCAGATGACAAATCCCACGGCTGATTTAATAATTTGTCCCTTTTCTTAGGCATGTTATTGCCTACAGACACTGTAGGGAACATTCCCGCAACCGGCAGGGAGATGGAATGATTGAATGAACAGATCTTGCCTTACTGCTATGATGTGCTGAATTGCTAGAGGAATGGGAAGACCTCATTGGCAAGGTGAGGAATCCGTTTTTACAGCCACAAACGGAAATGTATCATTAGTTTTTAATTTATAAGGTTGCTTTAATGTATCTTAAAAATGTAAATAACCAGGGTGATCATATGGAAAGGAGAACAGGGCTCCTGTATCTCCTGTTGTATTGAAGTGGAATTTCAGCAGGTGTCATTTATATGCATTCAGCACCTGGTGAAAGTCCCTCCTCATCACAACAGTTAAAGCTGCAGGAGCTATACTAGAGTGGCCAGATACAAAAGAGGGCAGGGCTCCAACTCCCATCAGCCCTACCCAACATGGCCAAAAGCTAGGGATTATGGGTGCTGCAGTACCCTGATGTAGGCTTTCACTTGTGACTCCACATCAATATGTATTTACAAATGGAAAAATTACAGTATAACGCATTTAGAGAGATGCTAGTCTAGTACCCCCCCCCAAGAAAAGGTTCTTTCTAAGCCATTGAGGGAGGGGTGCTTCACCTGCCATACGACAATTCCAAGCAGACAGCAATGGCTGTGGAGAGACTGAAAGAAAAGAGACGGATGACTAACACTGTTGTTGGAACTTGTGGAATACATTTCTCAAAAAAACTCTCGTTGAAGTTAGCATGAATTGCCATAAAATAGCATGAACTACAGAGCCTTGGATGTACATGTCTTGGATGCAGATGTGCAGACATTTTATTATATTAATTCTTAGATTGCTGTGAATGATGCAGCCAGACCACTCTCCCAAGCAGCCTTTTATTTGATGAACATCTTTTCTATTTGGCTCAATTCTCTCAACGGTTTCTTTTAAGAGTTTTAGGTAGTTGCTTTCCAGCACATCTAAAGCCACTTCTGGTTGCAGAAGTGTGTCTCTTTTGGGAATGGAGGACAGTTGAATCTCTATGCATCTCCCAGCCATTGCTGATGCTCAGAAGAAATAGTTCCCAGGGGCACAATATGTTAAATCATCATGTTGCAAGCTGGGGGAGAACTCTCAGAAAACAGGCAAGCTTTTTTTCTCTAACACTCTTCAATAAGGTTGCATATGCTGAGCCAATTCTGAATTCCGCAGAGGAGAGTTTTCACAGCACTATGGAGAAGGCCAGGTTAAAAGCTTCCTCACTGATGTATAAACTTCGAGGTGTTTCTAAAACTCGTGCAGTTTGAGATAGTAGAGTTGTCCCACGTCCTGCTGACCATCTGAACGTTGTGCTTTTTCTTTTCTTTTTACCTCAGGAAATATGTTCTGTGTTATTCTGATTTGAAACATGGAAGATATACCTCACAAAAAACAATCTGATGCAAATTTAATGGCAACATTTGGAATGTAGTTGATTGTCAGGAGTTTTATTATTATGCCAAAGAGCTTTTAAAAACAAATGTTCACCAAATAAAAATGGTAACATTTTAGAGACTAAGGGCCTTGCTAGACCCTGCCAGATAAGCCGGCAGGGAGGCGGGGCGACGGTGCGTTAACTTTAGCTCGTGCCGCCCTGCCTCCTACACGGCCGACGCGCAGGGACGACGGAAGCCCTGCAGCGTCGGCCATTTTTTTTGTTTTGTTAAAGGGGCCACGTGCGCCCCGAAGATTGCGGACAAGTAAAGTTTTTTAAAAAATTAAGCCCCCTGCCCCCACTTTCCCCGCCCTCCCTCCCCCTCTCCCGTGTTGCCCTGTGCCAGCCCTCCCTCCCCCTCGTCGCCCTGTGCCAGCCCTCCTTCCCCCTCATCGCCTTGTGCCAGCCCTTCCTCCCCCTCGTCGCCTTGTGCCAGCCCTCCCTCCCCCTCGTCGCCCTGTGCCAGCCCTCCCTCCCCCTCTCCCGTGTCGCCCCCCGAGATCCCCCCCCCGGCCCGATGAGCGCTGTGCCCAGTCCATGGCTTTTTGCGGCTACTCGCTTGCGAGTAGCCGCAAAAAGCCACGGAAGTCGCTAGACATTCCTCAGCCCCGGCCTCAGGCTTGAGCTGTGGAAAAGGCGCGCCATAAGCGACTTCGCTTATGGTGCGTTAAGGGAGGCTTTAGTGCAGCCTGGGGCTGGATTCCCCTGTGCGTCATGTGGACGCACAGCAGGGAAACCGGCCCTCAAAGCAAGGTGATCACTGGATAATATTTAGCAAGGCCCTAAGAATGCTGGTTTCAACCTGTAAAGCCCTAAATGTCTTGGGACAGATTACCTGAAGGAGCTTCTCCTCCTATAACTACCTCCCTGGGCTGTGAAATCCTGGGCCTTTCCCAAGGTGCTCCTGCCAAACATGGTGGGCCAGGTGGCTAGAAGAGAAAGGGCCATTTTGCTGGTATCACCTGTTCTGTGGAATGCTCTTCCCAAATAGGCTTGCCTGGAAGCTACATTATGGCATTTTTAGCATTGTGTCTTTGTCTTTTTAATCCTTCCAAGCATTTTAAGGACCAATTTAAGTGCTTTTAGATCTTTGCCATGTTGATCTGTTAACCACTGGACATGAAAACCATACTGGTCTCTTTTTCTTACCAAGGAATACTGCTTAGGCATCCAGCACATTGCATGTTTCTCTATGGCCTTAGCTAGACCTACCTTATAGTCCGCGATGGAGGAGGGAAGATCTTGCGTTGTGATTAATGCGAGATCCCTCCTCCTTTTATACGTGAGGTGCGATGACCTCAGGAAGACAGGCGTTGCACCCATCATTTTTTTATTTTTAAAGAAACAGGAGTGCACGAATGGTTGTGCGCAAGGGTAGGCCCTTTTTTAAAAAATAACAATTTCCCTGCTCCCCCCACCCTACCCCCGATGGGCGCAGCGCTCCTGAGGAATGGTGTGCCCTGTGCGCGGCTCCCGGCTCTGCGCAAGGAATCGCATGGAGCTGGGTCAAGCTGCGGCAACAGGCCAAACGTTCCGCGGTCTCAGGCTCAGCCTGGGACTGTGGAAAAAGCGGGCCCAAAGGGGAGGGCGAGATCCCAGGGAAAGGGATAGATCATCCCTCCCTGATCCCGGGATCTCCTGTGCATCATGTGGATGCACAGGGACGATCCCGGGGTTTGCCCTGGGATTTCGCCCGGTCTAGCTAAGGCCTGTGTCCCTGTAGAACAGAAAAATTAATCTAGGTGGTGTACCTTTAAAAAAAAAAGTGTTTCTTTAATCCAAAGGCACCTTTAGGGAATCTATCTTGGATTTTAATTTCTTTAGTGTTCTGAAATCTTCTGGTCTTCAATCAAGGGTTGCAATTCTATGCACACTTATTGCGTCTAAACCCCATTGAACTTAGTGGTGAATAAACAGCTGTTGGCTATGGCTGCCTATGTGCCGAAGGGGGATGTATATTCATTTATCCTTATAACTTTCCTTTCCTTTCCTTATTCTTCCTTTTCATCTCTCCTGTGTCTCTTCTTTTACCTAAAAGTCACTCATCATAACTGACATATTTTATTTTTATTCTTGTATCAATAGCTATCAAGGGAACAGTTAACCCAGTCTCTAAAATGACAGTGGTAGTTTTGCCCTTGAGCCATTCAATAGTTTTGATTCATCTTCTGCAAAAGTTAATGTTGACTCTCTTTCTCCCCCCCACCTTTCTCTCTCACTGTCTGCCTATGTCTTTTATGAGTTAATTTAGCTATATCCTTATGAATATTCAAGTTCCCTACTCCACAGCATATGAATGTGTGCCTAGTCTAAATATTATCCAGTAATTACCTTTAAAAATGACCTGGTAAAATGGTTACTTATTTTCAATATTTTCATTGTCAGGCTGTTATTTATTGTTACTTAAGAATTTGTAATGTTATGAGCTTATGAGAAACAAGTGCTAAGTATCTTCCATGAGAGATCTGTACCCTAGTTGATCATTAGATTTCAACTCATGGGGGGGGGGGCATGCAGGGGAAGGGGACAGATGTACTTGGGACTTGATGGAAAATACCTAGGATGGCATCACAAAAAGATTTAGGAGAGAGAGAGAGAGTCATATGCTCAGCTGGCATTTTATGGGTATTTTGATTGCAACACCACTAAAGAGACAAGCCACTAGAACAGACAGTGGTGTCTCTCATTAGCTGAGACAACACCCAACCCCCCCCCCCAAAAAAAAAACTCTGGCTATGCTCATGTGTACATATTTCTTTAGATCCTGGTCCTTTGATGAATTAAAAGCACATTTTATAGTTGCCACAATAAAGAGGGATATTGAATGAAAATGAGGCGTTACAAAATAAAACAGAGTGCGGTAATGCCATCTTACCAAAAAGTATAAACAATAATTCCAAAACAAGATAAAATGGTAAATATCTTCATAGTTAACCCTTGACAAAGAAAGAAAAAACAAAAGCAAGAGGAACTCCTTTTTGCACATTTTAGTGAGATAAATAAGTGCTATAGCACTGTTTTTATTTTATTTTATTTTGTTAATCAGTAACATGAATCCGGTGCTTTTGTTTTGCCTCTGTTTGTTGCTCTGCTCTATAAGCATGCTTATCGAAGTCTACCAAAAGCCCAGAAGCCCATAGGTCAGAGAACAGCATTTTGATGGATTATGGGATTGTAACTGTCCGTGCCAGCTGACAGCTTTTATTGGCTGGGAGGATGAGCCTGTAAACCTTTATATAATTATTGTATTAAAGCCACTATGCCTCTGTGTTGCTGGCGCTTGTTCAGGGATCAATGTGAAGATAATTTCAAAAATGAATAGTAAGTATTGATCGTCCCTTGGTGAAGCCTTATCGGTGTCCAAGGCAGACTACTGTAGATTATAACTTCAATGTCATTTATGATGATATGATACGTATTCCAGAGTAGCAATTTAAACAAAGGGCTGATTTAATTCACAATGGATTTTTGTCGCTTGATGGGTAATAAATCACAATCTGTGTAATTTTTAGAAATGAACACATGTTGGCAGTAGTTCAGGGCAGTTCCTGGGAGATCGGAAAATGACCAGGGAGGGCAAATATCAGCAGAGAACCCCTTCTGAATGATTGGCCTTTACTTGATTCTGACATTCAGATGACCTTGGGGCCTCCGCTGGCAGCTGCTGGTTAATTTGCTTCACTGAGGACACAGTTTAACTTTCTATCTGTCTGCCAATTACCTGACATTTTCAACTTATCACCATCTATTTTTTAAATTATGGGAGGCACATCCACATTTTGAGAAGAAGAAGAAGAAGAAAAATGTAAGGCATGTATTGGTTTTTGCCAGTTGCTGAGACGTCTTCATGACAAGAAGCTGCAATATCCCTATTACTCTACTAGATATTAATAGCTCAGCTGATTGCAAGTGGGATGGGAGCAGAGACAGACAGATGCTGTGTGTATGTATGTGTGTGTGTGTGTGTGTGTGTGTGTGTGTTTTAAAGTTTGTTGGTGTGCACAACATAGAACAAATCTGTGATTTAGTTTTCATGCATACACATGGCAAATGACAAAAAAGCCACTTAAGATAATGAGTTGTAATGGCTGTTCGTTGTTGTTGTGTGTGCAAACATTTTATATGTGAATTGGTACCTTCTGTTGACAAAACTGTTGCTAAGTACTCTTATGAACAAGGTTGCTTTTTAAGGGAATGAGAGGTGACATGAAAAGTCTCCCTGGAATATTTGATCGGTGATGCCATTCACACATGCAGATCATTAATGACCTTGCAGTGGTAAACTTAAATATGTGAACTCCCTGAGAGATTGTGTCTCACCTAAGATGTTTATAGGTGATTTGGAATACAAGTCCAGGCCTTCTGGGATTCTGTCCAGCAAGAGCAGCATCTACGCAGAAGTTACCTGGCTGGACACATGGTTCAATTCCTTGGTGTTAGTAAAGCAGAAATGTAGAAAGCATTCCTGGGTGTGTGTGTGGGGGGGAAACAAGTAACCTGCCTTTACATCTTTTACACCTGAATATAGGCATTCAGAATGTACAATCAGCCCTGATCTTACAACCTCTATCTCAGTGTTAGGGTACATGGAGGAGCTGGATAGGCAGCCAATGCACATCCAATCCATTTCAAAATGGCCTTGCAGATATGTCCTGAACTATTATGGGATTATATGATGTTGATGATTAAAGCCATTACAGACAAGTCATTCAGAGGTTTGAGTGGTGAATGTCTATATTTGAGCTATCCTTCAGGTCTTTAGGTATTATTTTGCCTGTGATATGTGAGGTCACTCACCTCAGAAGAACATTGCTAGAACTGGACAGCATGGCAAGGATTTTGTCCTTCATTAATTCCCAGATAAACCCAAGCCAGTGTCTGCACTGATATGATTTGTATTACCAGAGATAGAAGAGAAAAGTGGTCTAATAGCCAAACAATGTTGCTTAATTTTTTTGTGTGTCCTGCTATATGTATGTGCAAGAGCAAGGAAGTGGGAAAAGAATCAAAATATGCATATAATCCATTAGAATATCCATGGAACTTCAATTAAGTCAGGACTGTGTTTAACAACCACTGTGTGATGAAAAATGAGAATTTGACAAAAGTTAATTTGGCCATCAAATCTATATAGCACAGACTGTTTTTATCTGATGGGCAAAGAAACATCCAAAATATTATTTAGAAGTTCAGAAAAATTGGGATGGTATTAATTGGGATAGGACTCTACGGGGTTGTGGGGTGCGACAACGATGCCCAACATTGTCACTTTCTGAATGAAAGGAACTAGAGCTGTGGGCAAATGGCTGCTCAAAATTCTTCAAACTATTAGCAGAGAAATGGGGTGGGTGGGGTGGTACCATTTCACCAAATTTCTCTAGGAGGGGGAAAGAAGTATTAAAAGCAGAACAAGTGAAGTATTGAGTAGGTTGGATCATCACAGGTTGGATCATCCAGACACTTCTTGTTGTCTGCTCAATTATTTAGATGACTGTACTGCATATGATCTCCTGGATAACCACCTGCAGAAGTTCCTGGAGGCTATTTATGTCCATGTGTGTACAACTAATGCATTTTACAAAGGAAAGGAGCAAAACTCATATTAACTTCTTTCACAATGCAAAATTCACAATGTAGTGGTAAAATCTTGACCTTCTTGAAACTAGTGGCAAAATTGTCATTGATTATATTGCTATAATAATTTCACCCCAATTAAACAACAACCAAAATACAGTAATGGGTTTCTTGTATCCAAATCCATTATGGAAAAGTTGATTTTTCTAAGACACTGAAACCTTCTTGGGTGGCTAGGCGTTTGCTTAAGTGGCCAATTAAAGAGTTCAGTCATTGTGCACAAAGATGATACATTTAACAGCTGCATACTGTACTACTGAAACACCACAATCTTATAAAATATCCCAATTTAAGGCCTCATTAACTTGTGTAATAACTTGGATGTTGCATTTGCAATGCTTTACTGTAGTTATGGGTCAACAGGCATTTACAATCACTATTTAAGAACATTTCTCAAACTTTAGTTATGACCATTTCAAACTGTTTTGGAATGCATATTTTTTTTATTTTATTTTTAATCTCATTTTTTTAAACATTTTTAAAATATACATTAGAGGAATGATAAGAATATTACAACCCTGACTCTAATGCTGAAATCAGCTCCCTGCATCTTTTATACATATTTATCTTAATTTGGAAAAGTGTCTGCATGCAGAAACACATACCGGATTCTATCCAAAGTAGTGCTGGTGGAAAAAAATCCAAGGAGTTTTATTGTTGAACTAGTGGTTGTGCAAATTTTAGTGGAACAACTGCACCATGTATGATGAAGTCATAATGCGTTGTGAAAACACTTGTGCAAGTGGAATCAAAATGTTGGATTTGCCACTTCTATAAGGATACTAAAGGAGTTTCTGCAAGCAGTAGAAGATTTGTGCTCTTGGACTGATACCATTGGTTACAACCCATTGCCTCAGCTACCACAGTTGCTAAAGGCTGCATATGGGATTCCTGCCACTCCCCAGCAGCTTAGCTGTTATGCCCAACCAATGTCCATGCTCCTCAAAGATGGGTTTGCCCATCCCAGATGAAGTCTGGGACAGCCCAGGATTATTTTACTTGGTAGTGTCCCAGAGCTGTGGTCTTGGCTTTGAGCAAAGGCAGGGATGGAAGAATTATGGATGGACTGAAGAGAGGTGAGGTTGGGCTCTGATTCCTTGATGTTACCTGGAAAATGGAATGCCTGAAATAGGTCTATCTGTGTTGGTCTGAAGACCCACCTCTTTACTCAAATGTTCCCTGAATGATTGTGGTGCCCCATTAGTCTGCTTATTAACTGTGGTGCTTTTAGCTTTGGTTTTAAATATTGTAAACACTTCAACTGATGAATTTTTGTATTCCTAATTATATGTTTTAATCTGTTTCTGTAAACCGCTTAGGCCTCATCTACACAAAGCAGGATATTGCACTACGAAAGTGGTATGAAAGTGGTATATAAAAGGCAGGAGCCACACTACTACTTTATTGAGTTATTGAAGTGCACTGACAACTGTTGGGGCCCATTGACACAGACCATATACCGCTTTCATACCTGTATATCCTGCTTGGCATGGCTCCTGCTTTTTATATACCGCTTTCATAGTACAATATCCTGCTTCAGGTAGATTAGGCCTTAGAGATGTCTTTGATATTGTAATTGGCATATACGAATTATTATTATTATTATTATTATTATTATTATTATTATTATTATTATTATTATTGGGATTATTATTATTATTATTATTATTATTATTATTATTATTATTTGTATGTACATGAACCACATTAGAATCTACCATTAGTGCCTGGTGGGGCTGGAAACAGGACAAGCTTGTTGGTTGGGCAGGTTGATGAAATGCCCTCTTATTTCCACTCACCTTTCCATGCCGAAGGAGTGACTGGAGAAATTATTGTTCAATCCAGCCTACTGCTTGTGTATATTGACCCATAAGATCAAGCTGTAATACAAAATAGTTTGTCTCCGTGGAGCTAAACTAACAGGGTAAGTGAGCAGAGAAGCAGATGGGTTGGGAGAATGGGACTAAGGATCCCATTGGAGGATGAGGAAGGGGAAGAAAGAGTCCGAGAAATAAGAGAATAATCCATAGCCATCAACAATGACAATCAGGTGAATTTGATGGGAGCTGTATGGGGACACAATATTGACAGTGGGAGGGTTAAGTTGACAATTTATTTCCTAACAGACAGCAATAATGTTTGGTGGAGGCCAGGAAGAGCCCACACCTTCATATGCAAGTTTGCCCTTCCTCAGGGAGTCTCAGATCACTGTTGAGAGCCCTAAATATAAATTAATGGAATTGCAAAACTCAGGCATGCATGCTGAGTTTTTAGAGATTTAATCTTGGGTAAAGATCTCTCACTGCACTTCTAAAGACAACCTCTTCAATTGTCAAAGCATGAATGAACTAATTGTGGTTAAAGTAGTATCCATGATAAAGAATGTGATCTCTTCCCAGAACTGCAGCTGTGATTTATTCATATTATTAGCCTTTTATTTTCAGTGAAATAAGTCCCAGACGCTTCCCCATAACTCACCCTCTCTATTGATACTAATAATGAAATTACAGTGTAATTGCTATAGAATGTAGATGTTCCGTTGGAAACAAAAGTAAATTTAAAATAATCACTCACAGCTCTATTCATTCAAAGGTATTAAACGTAAGTCAAACACAAAAGCTTTTGGACAGACCACTGAATGAACAAACTATATATCATAATAGCAACACAGCCCTTGCCTGGACACAATGTTCAGGCACTCACCAAGCTCTGACACAATTTGTTCCTGAAAAGCTTGATGTTCAGAAATGTGCATAAGAATTACACCAGGGCCTACGCTGAAACCCACAGCCTTCAGTGCTGTTGTCAGAGGCCAAAACTATGAGGCTCCAAAGACTATGAGGCTCTGAGGAGGAAAGTCAAGGAATGCAAATATTGACTGGGTTCAGACAACACAATAACCAACGGTGGTTTAAATAGTTGACAGTTGCTTATTTAACCCACCGTGGGTTATCGTGTTGTATGGCAGGAGTTTTTTAACCAACGGTTGGTTATTTGGCTGAAATAACCAACACAAATCACCAAAACTGTGCAGAGTTGGCTATTTGAACCACCGTTGGTTATCACGTTGTGCGGAGGGCACCGTTGGTTATTTCATCCGCCACAGAGTCACAGCAGTCAAAGCGGTGCTGCCACTCTAGTCCAGGTGACAGGATAGATTTTCAGCAGCAATGGCTGATGGGATACTAGCAGGAGAACTGAAGGGGGAAGAGATGGCGGAGGATGAGTGTGTCAACTCAGCGTGGACTAATAGTCAACTTAACACTGATCCTAATTCACACCACGGTTGATTATTATCAGGTTGTGTGGGGAGTACCCCCTAGATAAACAACTGTTGAGTTGATTATTACCCCACTGTTGACTATCATGTTGTCTGGACACAACTATTCTGTTTTCATCAGTTCTTCCTGTTGAAGGGCAGGAACTTGGCAAGGAAATGTGGATTCTGAAAATGAACAGCTGTCTACGTGGATGGTGACAGCAGAAAGAGCTGGTTTCATGTACCATGTCCTATGATACTAATATGGTGACTCCTTGCAGATGATAGGCTGCACCTCTTGGGGATTGAAATAATGTTTTTGGCAGAAGCCTCACGAACCTAATCGAGAGGTCTTTAAACTAACTCCAAGTGGGCGAGGGGGGGAGTGGTGGGGTGTTGACAAACTCAGTAATGGTCATGGGGGATTCCAACTATTCTGATATCTGCTGGAAGTGTAAGTCTGTAAAGAATGGAACATCAAATAAGTTTTTGACTTGTCTTGCTGACAATGTTGTCTCTCAGCTGGTGGAAGAAAAAAACAAGGGAATCTGCTGTCATATAATTAATCCTGACCGACAGGGAAGAAATGGTAGATGAAGTGAAAGTGGCAGCAACTTTATGGGAAAGTGACCATGAGCTTTTTTCAGATGAGGCATTTAAAACTGCTTCATCTGCTACATGATTCTTTGCAGGATTAAGATCAGATCTCTACATTAAGTTTTTTTCCCCTTTCCTGCCTTTGCACCACATAACCTCTAGGTGGTGTTCTGGTTTAGTGAAACAAAACATAATAACATAACACTGGTAGAGAACTGTGGGGTTTTCTGCAATTCCAAAATATACTGCATTTTCCTCACCACCACCACCACCATCCAAGAAAACCATGGAAGTGGTTGGAAAACACAGGATCTTCAGTCCATTCCATGCTAATTTCCCTACCTTTCCCATCCTCTTGTGATTAGATAAGTAATGTCTATAAAAATTGGGAACCTTCCTCCTATCCTTATGAAATGCTCTGATATAGCATGTCCGATACAGCATGTGAAAGTAAAATCCCTGAAAATTCCATGTGAATTGGATGGAAAATAGGGAAGGCACAGCCTGCTGGGTCTCCCATTGAAAGCAATAGGAAATTAAAATGAATGGGAAAAACAAAAACAAATGAAATAATAATTAAAATGATTGTGATTTTCATGATTGAACAACCAACTGGACAAAATTTTAATAACAAAGATTAATACGACAACAACTTTGAACAAGATAGAATTGCCTAAACTCAGGATTCTTCTACTGTGCTTATTCCTAGTAACTATAATCACTATTGGTAGATGGTGGAAATATTCTAAGCAGCCTACAAGGAAACAATGGCTATGGAGAGTGTAAAATACTTTAATTATCCAGAAGCTAACACACCAAGTACGTTTGGCTAGGCATCCGACCATGAAGTCTAATTTCCTCATGCTTTGGTTTCCTTTAATCAAATGTTTAGATGGCCCTGGTCTTTTTATGTTGACGTTTGATTAGTACAAATGAATTTATTTGTACTAATATTAGATATTGAGGTAAAGTCTATTGAAGGCAGGGTTGTTGTTCTTGTTGTTGTTGTTGTTGTTGTTGTTGTTACTGTTACTGTTGAGTACTTTTTGTCCTAGCCAGATACATTTGTTTTCTCTTCCCCTTATTGCATTTTGCTCCCTTCTTTTGTTTCAGGACTTCTCTTGGCCAGAAGGGACAAAACAGATGTGGCTTAAATACATATTTGTATTAAAAGATAGAAAGAGGAAGAGAGAGGATTTCTGATTGCTTTTTATGAGGAGACAGGATGTAGTTGGTGCACAGATTCCACAGCACAAGGTTTCATTATATAGACAAATCAAATTATTCTACGTATTCTTCACATTGCTCAATAGATTACTGCACTACATCCCTACTCGCAGCTTGAAAAAGTTACTTTTTAATCAAGTGCTTTTAAAAAGAGTGAAATTGCAATTCCAGGATTTTACTGGAAAGAAGTATGTATGTATGTATACATATATGTGTGTGTCTGTATATTCTCTCTCTCTCTCTCTCTCTCTCCATTGCAATTCTGCCCATCTAAATAATAGCTCGGTTGGAATATAGTATTGAATGTCTTACATTCCTTTGAAAAGACCACGCTGTGTTAAGCAGCCTTTAGCAAGCTGTCACAGATGAGACCAATAAGCACATCCTGACTTAACACACATCAAGGGTTGCTAAGGATACACCGTCAAGGGACGAGGGTCAGGAGTCAAACTGACCAATATTGAGTAAATTACATTGGTTCAAATGATTCCCCCTGAGCTAGTAATGATATGGCATGCACATAGTTTTGGTCTAAAGACTAATAAATACTGCCTTTGAAGGCTCAAGAGGACACAAAGCATGTAAAATTATATGGTAGAGCTAAACTGTTGGATTATAGTATATACGTGTGTGTATGTGTATGTGTACGTGTGTGGGGGTATATGGGGTGAGTGTGTGTGTGTGTGCAAATGCATTAAAGCCTTCATTATTTTTCACAGGGCAGCAAAGAGAGTAAAAGAATTCAATATCTTCTTGCCTCTAATGACAAAAATAATGTGTACAGGAAGGACAGCAACAGCACAGTGATTGGGTACCTTCTAAAAGCCATTCATTTCCAGAGATAAAATATTTATAATTTTGGACATCGTTCTAAATGTGCATGGCACTCATGAAACAACCAGATATATTTCCTGTCTTGAATAGCTTATAGTCCAAGAACAAACAGTGTTTTGGTAGCAGAGTATTTGGAAACCAAAGTAAAGTATACACATCAACATAACTGATTTCTACCATTCCCCCTCCCACCCACCCCACACCAATGGAGTTCTCTGTAAATTCAAGGAGTTGCATTAGAGAAGTCTACTGCCTTCCAGCAGTTTTGGTCAACAACTCCTGACCTCTCCAGTCACCATGGCCAATAATCATGCTGGTTGCAATGATGGAAGGTGTATTCTAGTCTTCCTCTCCAGACAAGTTGGAATACAACTCCCCTCATCCTCAACCGGCAGGCACCAGGATGGGGAAGGCTGAATTAGAGGTATGTAGGAGGAAATTTAATAAATAAATAAATTTAATATGTCAATAAATAATTAACAAACACTAGCCAAGCTGATGAATATCCTTCTCAAGTCATTTGGATGAGATTATTATTATTTATTTATATAGCTTTGAAGATAAACTCATGCAATCTCCATTGAAATGGATGCAAGTTGCAAAGTTGTTTTGGTGGCTGGCGGACATCGTCATCCCCAAGAACAATGAATGGTGGTTGCAAAAGAAGAATGTCCAAAGATAAGGAAGAAAGGTAAGAAAGTTAATGCCAAAGCAATATAGAGAGCCAGTGTGGTGTAGTGGTTAAAG
The DNA here is from genome assembly GCF_023053635.1 of Elgaria multicarinata webbii. Classification (NCBI taxonomy): domain Eukaryota; kingdom Metazoa; phylum Chordata; class Lepidosauria; order Squamata; family Anguidae; genus Elgaria; species Elgaria multicarinata. The sequence goes on along the minus strand of NC_086177.1, from coordinate 42,417,912 downwards.
TGTAGGACTGAGAGTCAGGAGATCTGGGTTCTAGTCCCCACTTTAGCCATGGAAAGCCACTGGGTGACTTTGGGCCAGTCACAGACTCTCAGCCCAACCTACCTAACAGGGTTGTTGTTGCGAGGATAACATGGAGAGGATGAGGAGGATTATGTATGCTGCCTTGGGTTCCTTGGAAGAAAAATGGACGAATATATATGCAATAATAATAAATATAGAAACCAATTTGTGGAATGTGGTGGAATGTTGTGATGATAAATTATGGATGGTGTTTTACGAGGCATCCTCAGCTACAAAGTTTGTCATAATTTGCTATTCAATGTAATGAATGTAAAATAATTTATCGGCTACCCTATTTTCCTATCTCAGGACACATAAGAGCAATTTCATATTAAAATGAGAGGGGATATTGTCCTAAAAGAATTTATACAATGTTCTAATGGTTTCAAGGACTTTATCCTTGGAACCATGAGAAAAAATAGAACTTATATTTTTAAATGCCATTTCATTTTGTTTTTTGGGTTTTAATGTGGACAGGATAGTGGTGGCAAATATCCTACCTGTTCATCTTGACCTTTCTACATTTCCACTGAACTTAACATTTATTCATTTCATCAATTTATATATCACTTTTCCCAGGCTCAAAGCAGTTTATACACAAACATTACAAAACACACTTATTAAACATAAAAAGAACCCCTCCCTCCCAAAAACACACACACAAAATGCTGATTATAGTGGACATTTAAAGGAAATTCCCTTTTCATTGAAACAGTTAAAGCTGCAGGAGCCCTGCCCTCTTTTGTATCTGGTCACTCTATGCAGTGCACCTGCAGCTTTAACTGTTGCAATGAAGAGGGAATTTCCTTTAACTCACTCTGTGTGGAACGAATGTTAAACCTGGGCCCCTCCAGATGTCCTTGGACTAGTACATTGGCTATGCCATTTAGTCAGCTTTAAGGCCAGGTTTTGGCATAGAAACAGCCTTGGTCACCTTGTATGATGATCTGTGTTGGGAGAGAGATGGGTGTGTGTCCTTGTTGATTCTCCTTGATATTTCAATGGCTTGTGATACCATCTGCCATAGTATCATTCTGGGACGATTGTCTGAGTTGGGAGTGGGAGAGACTGAATTGCAGTGGTTTCACTCCAACATGGATAGGCAGTCCCAGTAGGTGGTACTTGGGGAATACTACTCAGCACTGTGGATTCTCCAGTATGGGGTTCTACAGGAGTTGGTTTTGTCCTCCAGGTTATTCAACATCTATATGAAACTGTTGAGCGCAGTCATCCAAAGTTTTGGAGTGCACTGCCACCAGTATGCTGATGACATGCAGTTCTATTTCTCCTTTTCATCTTTTTCAAGTGAGGCTGTGGATGTGCTGTATCAGTGCCCAGCTGTGGCAATGGACTGAATGAGGGCTAATAACCTGAAACTGAATCCGTACAGGACTGAGATGCTCTTAATGGGTGGTTTTCCTGATTGGATTGAGGGTGTTCAACCTGTTCTGAATGGGGTTGCACTCCCCCTGAATTGGTATATTTGTAGCTTGGGAGTCCTCCTGGCGCCATCTTTGTTACTTGAGGCTCAAATAGCCTCAGTGGCACAGGGTGCCTTCTACCAACTTTGGTGGGTGGCCCAGCTACGCCTCTGTTGGGACAGGGATAGCCTGGCTTCAGTTGTGTTTGCTCTGCTAACCTCCAAGTTAGATTACTGCAATGCACTCTACATGAGGCTGCCTTTGAAGGTGGTTCAGAAGCTGAAACTTGTGCAAAATGTGGTGGCCAGACTGATAACTGGGACAAGACTGCCAGACCATATAACAGAGGTTCTGGCCCACTTCCACTGGCTGCCTGTATATTTTCAAGCCCAATTCAAGGTGCTGCTTTTGGCCTATAAAGCCTCACATGGATTGAGACCACAGTCCCTGATTGAAAGTGTCTCCCATCATGAACGGACACATACACTACTCACTGCATCCAAGGCCCTCCTCTGGGAAACTTCTCTGTAGAAGGGTAGGAGGCCTGCAACAAGGGAGAGGGCCTTCTCAGTGATGCCCCCCACCATTTATGGAATGAACTCCCTGATGAGGCCCACCTTGCACCATCACTGTCATCTTTTCAATGCCATGTTAAAACTGCCCTTTTTTCTCAGGCATTTGGCAGCATATAATTAGTCATTTTGATCAGGCCCTGGATTATCTCTGGATGGTTGTTTTAAATCGAATATACATATTGTTGTGGGTGCTATCTCATTTAAATCCTTAAATGAATGGTCTTATAATTTCTATTAGGGCTGTGCACAGCACCCCCTCACTTCAGAGACCATTTTTGAGCCTCTGAAAAGGCCCTGATTCGACTTCGGCCACTTCAGGGCTTGCCCTCCTTGCTTCAGTGCTGAAGCTGAAGTAAGATTTGCCCCCCACCCACCCAAAGAGCCTTGCCCACTGTGGGATTCCTGGGTGCCAGCTGCGCAGTGGGCAACCCAGGAAAGCCAGGCACAAGGCCAAACAGAAGGCCATTGGACTCCCAGACTGCCTGCCCTGCCTGCCCTGCCTGCCCCTCTAAACCTGGAGCCACCGCCACTGCTGGGACTTACCTTCCTGTGCATCCTCTTCCCTGAGAGCTGAGCCAAAATTTAAAGGTAAGATCGCAAGGCTCTCTTTTTTCAATAGGTCTATGACTGCAAACTAAGGGAAATGGCTCTTTATGGCTGCCATAGTTTGTGGCCATAGAGCTATTTAAAAAATGCTCCTGCGATTTTAACTTTAAATCGTGGCTCGGCTCTCAGGAAAAAGGACGCACAGGAAGGTCCCAGTGATGGCTAGGTGACTGGGGAGGGAGGTGAGTCTGATGAGTCCAATGGGCGGGCAGGCAAGTGGAGGGAGTGGCTCAGCACCACCCTGAATTGGCCTGGGGTGCCCTGAGGCTTCAGTACCAATTTGTTTCACCCTTGGGCTGACACTTCAACTCAGATTTGGGGATTTGGCCCAAGGTGGTGCACAGCCCTACTTTATATATCGTATTTTAATGGATTTTAATTTTTGTGAACCACCCAGAGAGCTTTGGCTATAGAAATATAAGAAATGAAATGAAATTAATGCTGCCTGGCGATGTTGAGCTGAAGTCCAACAGAATCTGCTGGACTGCACAGGTTCCCCACCCTGGGCTTACAGTGTCCATTTTCCATTCCCCTTTCCCTCCTCTCTCTCTTTTGTCCCCACCATTGGCCTATTCTGGCTGCTAGGGGATCAATGAAAGCTAAAATATCTCTGAACAATCTCTTCTTTTGTAAAGCTGGCATTATTTTCCTTATTACTAAAGAATGGTTAACCAAATGGTCCCCATACATTCATTTCAAAATTCCATTTGTTACAAAACAAATGCACACCCCTAATGATCACCAGCATTGGTTAAAGACTCAAAAGTAGGACCTGTTAAAAAAAAGAAAGAAAGAGTACACTAGGGGCTCATCTACACCAAGCAGGATATTGCGCTATGAAAGTGGTATATAAAAGGCAGGACCCACACCACACAAGATATAGTAGTATGAAAGTGGTATATGGTATGAGTCAACAGTTGTCAGTGCACTTCAATACCACTATCAAGCAGTAGTGTGGCTCCTGCCTCCTATATACCACTTTCATACCACTTTCATAGTGCTATATTCTGCTTGGTGTAGATTAGGCCTATGTGTAGGGTGACCATATGAAAAGGAGGACAGGGCTCCAGTATCTTTAACAGTTGCATAGAAAAGGAAATTTCAGCAGGTGTCATTTGTATATACGAAAAACCTGGTGAAATCCCCTCTTCATCACAACAGTTAAAGGTACAGGAGCTATACTAGAGTGACCAGATTTAAAAGAGGGCAGGGCACCTTCAGCTTTAACTGTTGTGAAGAGGGAATTTCACCAGGTTCTCCATATATACAAATGACACCTGCTGAAATTCCCTTTTCTATGCAACTGTCCTCCTTTTCATATGGTTACCCTAAGATATACCATTCATAAAAAAGGGGGGAGTTATGCATAGGTTTCAAGAAAAGCAGACCAAATATCCATGTACTTATCCACTTGCAAGTGGATATATAACACCCGTTCAAATGTTGATAGCATTGTTAAATCCTCAGTTCATTGCATTATGGGAGGTAAGCAAATATCCCTCCAATGTAATAGTATTATTTATTTATTTATTTATTTATTTATTGAATTTATATACTGCCCCATAGCCGAAGCTCTCTGGGCAGTTTACAAAAGTAAACCTTATGATAGTCTTTTAGTTATCATAAGGCCTCTAAAAATTCATTTGTCCTGACCATGTGTTAACTTCCAAGAAACCAGTAGGCAGTTTAAGAGGACCTGCACATCATTCGATATTAAAGATTGTTCAATACACTGGTGATGCTACAGGGTCCTCCACCACACCTAAAGGCAGCAGATTAGCTTAGAGGCTACAGCTTCTGCTGCAGAGCACACATAGCTCTGTCTTCCAACATCGGACCACCTGTCAACATTGGCTGCCTCACTCTGTCTAATGGCAGGGCCAGCACTGGGCTGGGATGTTACAAATCCAAGAGTACTTGTGGTTCTGAATCCAAAGAATAATGCAAGCCCCTGTACATACTGACTGGCATATCCACCAACATAAGTTGCTTGCTTGTGAAGTACCCCACTATTAATTAAGTAATAATATGTGGTAAAATCATGCCGCTTAGCTTTTTTTTTTTTTTTTTGGCGGTGGTGGTAATTTACAGGGATCCTTTCAATTTTTGGAATCCCCAGTTAAAATGATCTCAGGTAGCAAGAGTGGGGCAGGCTTTTGCCTGGCACTTTGCCTGATACTTTGGAGATATATGGTCTAGATGGACCAAGGATCTGATTCAATGGATAAGCCAATTTGATATGGACCTGTAGCTTTGGCATGACTTCAGAGGTTTAGGCTGCCATCCTATCAACAGTTTCCTGGGACTAAGGCCAATCTACACCAAGCAGGATATAGCGGTATGAACGCAGTATGAAACGATATATGGCATGTGTCAATGGGCCCCAACAGTTGTATAGCAGCACTTCCATACTGCTATAAAGCAGTAGTGTGGTTCCTGCTTATTATTATTATTATTATTATTATTATTATTATTATTATTATTATTGACATTTATATACTGCCTCATAGCCAGAGCTCTCTGGGTGGTTTACAAAGATACCACTTTCATAGTGCTACAGTATATCCTGTTTGGTGTAGATCTGGCCTAAGTCCCATGGGATTTGTGTTTGAGTAGTCATATGTAGGGATAGACTGTTAGGGGTGTAGTCGCTAGAGTGTTGGACTGGGAATTGGGAGATCTGGGTTCTATTTATTTTATTTATTCATTTATTTATTTATTACATTTTTATACTGCCTAATAGCCGAAGCTCTCTAGTCCCCACTTGGCCATGGAAGCTCACTGGATGACTTTGGGCTAGTCACAGACTCTCAGCCCAACCTACCTCACAGGGTTGTTGTGAAAAATGGAGAGGAGGAGGATTATGTATGTTGCCTTGGGTTCCTTGGAGGAAAAAAAAGGTGGGATATAAATGTAACTATCAATCAGTCAATCAATCAATCAATTCGCTCTTCAAATTCCTTGAAGCAACTGCCTTCTGTTTGAGGCATTCCATATTCTAGATTATATAGTTTTGTGGATAGACAGTCCCCTCTTTGACACTGGGGCCTTAGCTAGACCTAAGGATTATCCCAGGAAAATGGAGGGGTCATCCCTGCCTGCTCCCAGGATCCCCTGTGTGTCATTTGGATGCACAGGGATGGTCCTGGGATAATCCCGAGATATAGGCCTGGTCTAGCCATGGCCTGGGTCACCTTTTAGTGCCTTCCAAGTTTGTGTTGGAAGGCACTAAAAGGCAATATTACCATTAAGATTTTTTTCTATTAGCCTTTTGAAGAAATCAAGTTACCCTTCAGTCCATATGCCCTTACATAAACTAGAGTACTCTAGAGGATGTGGGACTTCTAGATTTGATTGACCACATTGTTCATCTATCAAAGTGTGGGGCCTCAGTACAAGATTTTGCACAGCGTTACCAAGTCTTTTAATCTGGCCTTGGTTGTATTTCTAGGCAAAGGAGAGGCAACGGAGTAGCAAGAACAGAAATAAACAGTGAACGTTACAGAAGGAAGGGGGGAACAAAAGAAAGAAATGTCCTCGTTTATTTCTCATAGTGTCATATGTGAAAATGTGCCTAAATAGGTTTGCAATAAAAATAAAGAGTGCATTTAGCAAGTCCAACTTGTCCAGGAAGATTGAAATAGTGAACCTCTCCTTTTGTCAACACACACACACACACACACTTATTCTCTCCCCCCCTCTCTCTCATAAAACCAAACACACACACACACCAAGCTCATAATGAGCGAGTACTTTATCAAGGCCTCACTCCATCCTTCATTAAATGACAGAAAATTGCTCTTTGCTGGGTTTGTCAATGCAGCTTTTGCTCCCAGTAGCCCATTTGTTTCACATGCTAGCACAGAATATTGCAGGAATTTGCAGATTTTAAATGACAAATGTGTCTAACCTTACTTTGTTCCAAATATTGCTCTCATCTGTCTATAGCATACACATCTTGTAGATCAGGATAGCAATTTTGCTTAGATGTTGCACAGCTCAATGTCTTTTGGGTTTATGAGATTATGTTGTATTTGGCAACAGTTTCTAAAGGATGCTCTGCTTTCAAAAAGCATCTCTCTCTCTCTCTCTCTCTCTCTCTCTCTCTCTCTCTCTCTCTCTCTCTCTCGTGTGTGTGTTTGTGTGTGTATAAACTAAAAGCTTCAAAAGGGGTGAAGGCGGCCTTTCATTGTTGTCCCTTCTGCTCCTCATTAAATCTTATTGAATTTGTCATCTTTTCTTAATTGCATTTGCATGTACTGGAGGTGAACGGATGTTTTTTATGACTTAAAAACTTAATGGTTTGACTCAATGAAAGGAAAATAGTTCCTTCCCCCAAATCTTTCAGGGAACGGGAAAGGAACTAACAACAGCAACTGTGCGGCTTTGTTAAGGGTAACACTCTGATGTGTAGGATAATAATCAATGCAAATTATTGAGTTTCGCGGCTGTTATTTTGAAGGTATAATGCATTTCTTTGTGGTTGGCTTGTGCAGTCATCATTTATTCATACCAAAAGGATTAACCACTCACAACATATTATTTTATAGGGGGGAAATTCTATTACGAACGAGAATGAAGCCGCACAGCTTCCAAGTGCACTTGACACTGCAGCGCGCCCAGTTTTTGCGATTTCAAGGGAGACGTAGTGCAGATCCTTTCCCTACATTAGCATGCCCTATGAATTTCAGCCTAAACAAATGGTGAAGAGTGTTAGGACAGAGCCTGCAGCATGCCATGTCCTTTAATTGCCATTTACATAGCAGAGGAATCATTAATTTCTAATTCACCTATTATTCACTCTTCTTGGCCAGCTATGTCAATGTCGGGTTTGGGGCAGTGGAATAAATACTGCCTTAGATACCTACCTTTTTCCTTATTTCCCTTAATGCTTTCTTGACCTTAGCCAAATACTACTTAGGCATAGGCAGCTTAGGGCTCTTGTTTAGATATGATTTATGATGCTACATTAGCCCTTCATTGACCTAGAAATGCCCTAATATTAAAACAGTTTGACACACAGAAAATCAAAAGCCCTTTTATTGGAAGTGCTATTGTCCGCATCATAAGTTTCCCCGATGTGATGCCACAGTTACACCATCAATTTCCTACTACTATTGAACACTGTATTGAAAAACTAATGGACAGAATCCTTTGTCATTTCTGTCCCAGTGACCAGCAAATAGCTCAGAGAAAGTCTTTCCTTTGATATCACTCCAGGCATTTTGAAATGACATGTCCAAGATACTGCCTTTGCATTTTATGAACGGCACACACTGGGCCAGATCTGGTGAAATGCACCATAACTCTTGCTGCCTTGAGTGCTATTGGTAGAAAAGGAGGGGTATAAATGAGAGAATAAATGAATAAAACTTTACAGAACACTCACATCATCTGCTGATGCCATGGCAGACTTAGGTGGAACAATTGAGGGAGATGTTCTCCTGCACAATCCTTACTACTGAATGAAATTAAGCTCTCTTGCAAAACAACCATTCTTTTCCAGCGGAGTGGCACAGAGTATGACCCACCAGAATGCGATGTCTTTTCCCGAACTGGTTGTTCCACAATAGCTCTGAACCAACAACAACAACAACAAAATGTCAAGGAGAGCTTTTCTGAAACATGAGTTCTGATATCTAGGGTTGGGGGAGAATTTCATGTGGTCTGCAATTTTAAGTGAACTGACCTGATTCCCACTTCCTGGACTGAGAAGGTGAAAAGGTGGTCATATTCCTTTGGGCGTAATCTGTCAGGTGCCACACACTGAAAGAAGGCAGGGCTGAAGCCAGTGGTGGGTGGGGCTAGAGCCCAAAGTGGGTGGGACAATCATATCTCTCTCTCTCTCTCTCTCTCTCCCTTCCTCCCTCTCTCTCCCACCTCCTTTTCTCACTTTCTTTTTACCAGCTTTTTTTTTCTCTGAAAGAGAGGCAGATTGCTCTTGCAGAGGGCTTTTGAAATTAGGCAGAGGACTGCATGCAGCCGAAGGACTGCAGGTCATCCATCTCTGATCTAGGTGAATGGGGCAGATCCATGTTTAAATGCAGAGAACTGCCAGCCATCTCAAACAGCAGCTCCTGATGCTTCATGGCAAAAGCCCATTTTGAAACTAAGGAGAATTTCAAAAGTACTTTGCAGTGTATAGCAAGTGGCTTTGCTATCCAAAGGAAAGGAAGTCAACCTTCTCACTGAACACATCTTCAAGTCCTTCAGTGTGCTTAAAGTAGCACTGGGCCCCAGTAATTGGTTTAATCAGTAGATTGGTCAACTAAAGCTTTAGTTGATTAATCGCTTGGGGCCAATGTGAATCAGTGAGGGGGAAATTTAATTGATGGGGCAAAGAGTTCAGGACTTTGTTTATACTTGAAGCTATTTTAGTTCTGGTGGGAAAAGCAGGTGAAGAGCACTGAGCACTCACCCTTCCTTGATTTACCAGAATTCCTAATACATTGTTTCACTTTGGAAATAATACCTGGGAATTCAGAATTCCAGGATACATGGAGAAATTTAGACCAGGTTAATTACAGAAGTATTCCTACTTCTGTATTGGACATGCAGAAAATGGAATAACTTAGATCCAAACTACACATTACTTTTTTAGAATGGGAGGGTCAGTTTTTATTGGGACACTCGCACATGAGGAGGGGAGGTTTAATAGCTCCCTCCCCACACATGATTTTTCTGATAAGTGAACCTTCCATATAGCTTCAGAGCCTAGAGGGGAAAGGCCCAGTCAGTGAAATTCCCCCTCCAGAATCTGGTTAGGGAACCTCTCCTCTCCAGATAGGGGTCTCAATAAAAATAGGACCCCTCTCTTTCAGCTGTAGAGAAAGGATGCAGCTTCTTTGTTACATTTTTAAACATCACATGCAATTTAGCTACTCATGTATTATTAAAAGAAGAGGATACGCTTCACCAAAAATGAGAAGAAAAGAGGACAGAAATTTGAATAAAATTTGCATGTGCTATAGGGATGCAAATTTAGAAATGATTCTTAGATTTCAATAAAAAATATAGTCCATCTCACCATAGTGTGAAAGGCTTTGGGCAAGTGACCTGTGTGCTGCCTGTTCGGTCTGCAGTCCAGATACTAACTGCTGATGGACCACAGTCCTTGTGGTTATTCCACCTTCAATATGGAATTTGACAGGATAGCTCTTCTGATAGAGGACATCCTCAAAGAGAGGACAGTCCTCTGTAAAAGTGGGCACATGGCTATCCCATTATGCATCATCATCATTATTATTATTATTATTATTATTATTATTATTATTATTATTATTATTCTCACTCATGGTGGTTTTCCTAGATGGTCATGATGGGCATTGCCAAGTCATGCTGTCTTTTACAGATTCAGGAATTTCCTGACAATTGAGCATGTTTTAAGTATGACTGCCTTCAGGATGTTGGTGTGGATGTATTTATTACATTTATATACTGCTCCATAGCCAAAGCTCTCTGGGCCTGAACAGTGTTATCAAAACAAGTAATGAGGCCATGTACACTCAACCCATTCCCAGCATCCCCAACCCTGCTTCCTCAGTGCTCACCCCCCCTGCATTGAGAAAGATCTGAAGGGGGCTTGTAGTTGTCTCACTTGAATGTGAGTAGAAGCCTGTGTGCTATCAGAAATGCCGCTTGATCAGGGTCTCCCATCATGCTGGGGGATTCTATTTGTATTCAAGTGAACGCAAACAGATACAGACTTCAGACTCCCCTCTCAACACAGGAAGGTGTGGGAGAAATACTTTGAATTTTCCGAACCATCATGTGAACTGAAACCCAGTTACGCTTCAATATTTCTGAAATTTGTGATGCACTTGCCCGTTAAATATGCATACAAAATGCATGTATTAAGGAAAAATGCACACAACAATGTGGATATGAGTGACAAAAAAGTACAAAAATATATTCTATTATGCACATTGCAAAAATGTATATAGTAGGCAAGATCACATACAAAAATGTGTATATTAGGAAAAATGCATGCAAGAAGGTGTACTAATTTCTATGCTGACTTCAAAATACAGTTTGCAAATTGATACAACAAGTTTTGTCCAAAGGGGGGCCATTAGGTGCACCAATATACCCTGTTCAGGTATAACACAATTTGAGAAACACCAAGCTGAAGAGAACTCTCAGCCATGTATGGCAAGCCATCCAGGCCCCAAAACCCTCCTGGTTTTGCTACTTCCCTGGGAGTAATAGAACTGAGAGGCTGCCAAGTACCTAGTGCAGAGGTGGGCAACAGACGGCCCATGAGCTACATGCAGCCCTCTAGGGCCATTTGTGCAGTCCTCACATGCCCCACCTCCTGCTGCTGCCACCCTGCTTCTGTCACTGCAAGCACCACCAAAGGCCCCTGGCAGTGCACCAAACAGCTGTTTGGTGGGCTGGAAGGAGCCTGATGCCACAAGTGTGGCATGAGTGTGACCATCATGCGCTCACTTTCCCCTCAAGATTTGCTGCAATAATCCCAGCAGAAAACATGGCAGCACACACACACACACACAGCCCGTGGAATTGTCTTCCTTAGCTTAGTTTTAGTATGAATCTGTTAACAAGGCTTACCTAAAACAAGGTGAGAGCCAGTTGGAACCTTCAGGCATAAAATGTAAAAATTGAGCATGTCAGATCATAGAAACTCAAGTGTAATTCTTACTTTGTGGATGACAGCAGGCTAATTAGCAATCCTAGAGACTGTCACCCATGACCTCCAGGGTCACAAGGCAATGTACTTCCCGTTGTTTATTAGCTTAACACAAAAGATCATTATGGCAATCCACCTCTTTTTCTTATTCTTTTTTTGTTGTTCCTCTTTGATTTTTACAACCTTTTAGAATAAATATTTACAGAAACATAGCTGAATATTAGCATCACAAATGCTGCTTAATATCATTATTCTCATTTTAAACCACCTTTCTCAAAGCGGCTCACACAGCTCTTAGACTTATCCATGTGTATGCAAATGTGATTTTCCATCAATGCATTAACTATCGTGTTCATTACTGAAAGAAAAGATCTTGATTTTCAAATAAGGGGGATTTTCTTGGAGTCGAAAGTTAGGGGTTATTAGTTTGAATGGGGCTCCATTTATCTTGCCAATAGACACATCTTGGTTGTTGTTTGTACTGTACTAAAATGCCCAGTCTGTTTTATAAGGGCTAAGTATTTCACTAAGCTCTTGCAATATTGAAAGAATCTATATTCTGAGAATTTGAAAACATGTCAGCCCACCTAAATTACATATTGATCAGGTTTAATTGCATGCCACCCATCAGTATTAGGTTTGAAAATTCATAAAAGAGAAATAATGTACTCTTTGTGGATGATTACTTCTGGGGCATTTAAATGAATTCCATCACTTAACCCTGAGCTGAGACAGATTATTGAGCATTGCAATCTACCCAGTCAAAGTCCACTGCAGTAGAACAGCTGTTTTCGAACTCTCAGAGAACAGCCCAAGTGCTAGCCATATAAATTTCTATAGATTTTCTTTTAAGGAAAATAGCAAAGTCAAACATTAAAAGTGAACATGCATTTTTCAATTGGTTCACGACTGTCCCTCCACCTTGTTTTGCTGGGTAAGCATTCATTTTTAAGCCCACGGGTTCTATGTCCAATGTAAATTGACATCATAATTAATATGTGGCAATGCAAGCAATGATAGTTTGAAAATTCCCATCCATGCATATTCATTTCTAAAGGTTAATTTGTTTACATGTGTACAACTACTCATCTCTTTATGTCAAAAATTATGTTTGGAGTCCCTTCATTATCCCCCTCCCTCTCTTTCTACACACACACACACACACTACATATGCATGCAAGATGTAGTTCTCATTTCTGTAGCCAATTTTCTTCTGAAGGTGACTCTCTGCAGAAAGGGAGTTTACCATTAGTTTGCATAGTGTTATTTCCATTTAGAAATTACGTTTGTGGTATTGCACATGGTTAGAGAAATTGTGCTTATGTATGTTTTTCTCTACAGATTATCAATACAGAGTAAAAAAAAAGAAAAGAAAAGGCCAGTTAAAATCATTGGGTTTACTTGGGTAATAGTTTAAAAGCTACATTTTATTTAGACACTTTGAGGTCATAAATATCTGTGAGAATAATTAACTGTCTTTTATCTAGCCCGACTTCTTAGTGATGATTTTTAGGACCTTTAGTCTTGTCTTAACATTAATGCTCAGTTCAGGCTCAAAATGTGCAAATATAATGTTGAAACAAGTTGATTTAAGCCAGTTGACATGTTCCACATCAACGTGTCATATTAACTTGCTTTGATCTTCATATTTCAGCCTCAAAAAATGTGTTGCCTAGGGAGCCATCAAACATATTCACTTCAGTGATATAACTGGAGCGTTCACTTCTAATGAATGCAACTTTGGTTGTTTTCTCAAGTCGTTTCTGTATCTTTGTAGGAAATGAGTTGAAAATGTCAGAAGGGAAAACGGAGTCACTTGTGAGTTTGATACTTTTAACTGTAGGATGATCTTCAAGTGTGTTTGCCAGTTCTTTGATGATTGCAGTGAACTGTTATCACATGGATTTTGTTTCAACATAGGATAGTGTGTGTATGATCAATGTATTTCATAACGTGAATACATATAACAGGAAACCCTGGTTCATGGTGTATTCCTGTGGTGTGAACATGGAGACCAACAGGCAAGTGCAGTTCCCCCATATGGTGGCGCATATGTGAACTACATGCATGTTTTCAGAAGTGGTACCCATGTACATAATTAGCTGGGCTGGGCTAGGAAGGCAAACTAGGTTGGGTTAAGCTGGCAAACTGGCAAACTCTGTGAAATGTGTCCTCCTTGGCATTCTAAAGTCTTCTGTTGCCTTGCTATAATGAGAATTTTAAGTGCAATAGGGGACTTCAGATAGGCAAAATGTCATCAGAGCTCTCCTCCCTCCAAAATGTGCATTTGGCTCAGCCCTAGAAATTAGTCATGGGACCCTCGTTCATCTCCATTCCTGCTTTTTGTTCCATGCATTATAGTGTTAAGAACATGGATCCCAAGCTCATGTAGCAATCTGTATGTATAACCCTGGGTTGATAGGGGGTGGAATTGAATGTGGGAGAAAACAGAATGGACATGCTTGTCCATTTTAGTCCAGGGCTTTGAGAGTGAGTTTGGATCCCTGTGCATTCAAACACCCTCAGTGCTTCATTGGGGTTGCCACATCTTTTTTTCTGACAGGTTCCCCATCTTTAACAGCTACAGAGCAGGCAAGTAATCATGGTCTTCTCCATGCTGGAAATAGGCATACCTTTTGAATTTGGCCGGTGTGTGGGGGGGGGGGTGAGAATTTCATTTCAGTTCATTTTTGATAGGAATTTATCAAAACTGACAGAGTTCTTCATGTCTGACAAAGAAAGAATGTGTGATTTAAAAATTCCAAAGCGGGAGAAAGTGAAACTGACAAATCCATCCATTCCTGTTTAATATCCTGCTTGAATACTGTGAATCAGCTATTCAGCAGCAAAGGGGATGTGGGGAAAAAAGACAAAATCCAACCTCTCAATCCTGCCTCCCACTTTCAGTTCCTCTGATCAGTAGTATTCGAAGTATCTAAATGGAGCTCCTTGTGTGCACCACCAGTTGATGGACTGGGAGGGTCAGCCTTAATAAAGTGTGGGGCTTAGCAGGAGAGGTGCCATTTGGGCTCCCCATCAGACAGCAGCATGTCTTGGGACTTGGGCTGGCACTGTGGATTGGGCAGAGGAATTGCAGAGGCAGCACCTGTTTGAAAAACTTGTGTGTGCACATTCTTCTTTTTGTGGATGTGCAAGCTCTAAATTGATATGAAGGGAGCAGCTTTTACCTTCAGATGCTGTTCTTATAACATTGGCTAATAAGGGACGGATGTTAGAGCCAAAGAGTCTCTGAAGGCCCTCTTTTTCCAAGTTCTCCTCCATCCTTTACTTTTCCCAGCCTTCTCTGCATGATATCTCCAGTGGAGAAAGAATAGATACTTAACAAGAATAAATATCTCATGCAATATTCTTTTTTATTATTGTGTTTAAACTGGAAGTCTTAATTTTGAATTTTATTCTTATTTATAAGCAGCTACCTAATTAATTGGGACTTGGAGTGAATGCAATAGACTGTGGCCTTTGCTAGACCTAAACAAAAATCCAAGCAAGAGGAGGGGAGATGCTGCGATGCAACTATCGCGGGAACTCGCCATAGGCTAGACATCAGGCGTGATGAGCTCTGGGAGGAGAGCTGTTGTGCCTGCCATTTCTTTTCAAGGGCCGGATGCGCACGAACACTCGTGCGTGCAGGTACGTGGTGTTTTTTTTTTTTTTAAAAAAAAAAAGGTTTCCCAGAAAACCCCACCCTGCCTCCGAGGGGCACAGCTCCTGGCTCCTCGCAAGTAATCACACACGGAGCTGGGGGGAAACGCTTACACGGGCCACACGCTTGCGGTCTCGGGCTCAGCCTGAGACCGCAGGGAATACCGGTCCAAAAGTGGTGCCCATTATCGCAGGGCAAGGGAGGGTTGATCCCTGCCTGAGCCTGGGATCCCCTGTGTGTCATCTGGACGCACAGGGGCAATCCCGGGCATTAGCCCGGGATAACCCCTCATCTAGCTAAGGCCTATAAGAAAAGATGGCAATTTACATAGGGTAATCTGTATGGCCAGATTACCAAAGTGTTACATGCATATCAAAGTAAATTGCCTCTTGGAAAACTGGCAGTCAAGGAATTGTTCACCTCTATCCTCAAATTAAAGTCAGGACAGTCTGGCTGATTTCAGTTTACAGCTCAATAATAAATACATTTATGTAGCCTTTTGCAAATTGATCGCTCCCTGTCTTTGTTTCCCATCTTTAAAATGGGAACAATAATGTCATGGGCTATTGTGAAGCTCAGCAAACTACTGCAAAAAATGTGGATATTTTAAATAATAAATATTTAATAATGAATTATTTTTGTTTGTTTGTGATATTATATAGTACACACACCACACATGCTGCAACATTTTCAGTAGTACTTCCCATTAGAACATTCACAGTTCAAGCAGGTTAGCATTATTAGTGGACAAATCCTTATTTTATACATATTTTAATCTATTGCTACAATCAATTGACAGGTGAAATGAGTAAAAAGTTGGTTCTATACTGAGGCATTTGCACAGTCTGAAATTCTTTCTGCTTTCCCTGAATCATGTTGCTTGGAGGAGAGGAAATTGAGGATAAGAGTTGAAATAGATTAGAAAAGCTGTAAATGTTTCCCTCTTGGTGGTTTTCCTTTCTTTTACCGTGCTCTTGAAGTTCCCATTCACTTTGGAGTTACAGTACCAATCCACTTTTCTTCTGCCTGTGGACAAATCAATAGCAAATCACTCATTACTCACTGAGTACATAGGAAACAAATCTGTAGAAGTCTAGATCAAAGAAGGTGCTTATGGCCTCCCAAATTGAAGCTTACTACCTATAAATCATCACTACCTTTAGTCTCTTGAGAAGTCTGAAATGACTCTGCGAGGAAACCAATGTAAAGGGTTCACAGAACTTTCCCCCCTCTCCCATTTGCTGCTGCCTGGTCGTGCTGTATCGCTTATACTTTTTCTCCAGCAAACGCTCGACCTTCGGGCTGGTTCACACATGCATCTCCATCGTTTGATTCCTCGGCACTAGATGATTAACGATGGCATATGTGAATGGTCTCTGTCGAAAACTATTGCATTTGGAGCAAGCTTTGTGGTGTTAGATCCATGACTCATTGACACATGAGTGATCACAGGAAGGCATTTGAAGTTACAGTTCTCCAGTGATGAACCTGAGCTTTCCTAGAGAAGTATGGTGAACCCATAGTCTATACAAAGCTTGGATTCTGCCTTCATTCCCTAAGTAATACAACTTCCAGAAATTATTTATTTATTGTGTAATTTCATAGCCCACCCTTCAGTTTACAGTCCCAGAGTGGGGTACATACATATCAATCAAAGAGTATAAAGCAACTTCATCAAAAACTCCACTCTTCACATTGGAATCCAAAAAGTTCATCCACTTCCAAAGGCCTGACTAAAGAGGTGTGTCTTGACTTGCCAATGAAATTCATACAGTGAAGGTGCCAGTTGCACTTCAGAGGGGAGTGAATTCCACAGTCTTGGGGCCACCACAGAGAAGTCCCTTTCTTATGCCACTGCCCTATGAACCTTCGAGGGCAGTTGTATTTGTCACGGTCCATTTATTATCACATTGCAGGTGCGATGATAACGTACTAAACCTCTTCTTCTCCATTCTCTTTTATAATGGCGACAAGGTTTTTTTTTCTCTGACAAAAAAAGTCATGAAAGAAAAAGTACACAATATTGTAATTAATGCTGTGCTGAAAAGCTCATCCACTCCATTTCCAGTATTTTGTGGTGGCTGGGCAAAAAATGAAAACTAAGGCAAAAGAGGCTGGGAGGTGAGAATTTTGGAGAATTTTCTCCTTGGGGAGGTTAACAGGTTTTCCACATATCTTTTTAAATGTAGCCACTTGTTGAGGGTCTTCTTTCTTTCTTTTTCTTTTTTAAAAAAAACACGCCTGGCATTTTCAGGAGCCCAGGAGGGCTTACTGGATTCTTATTGGAGAGGGCGAGATCACATGGTCTCCAATAGGCATTCACTAAGAACTGCTGGGCTCATCCAAATGCTGGAGGAAGGGGTTTTTTTTTGTTTTGTTTTTAAATGAAAAAAATAGGAAGAAAGCCCCTCAGCAATTGGCGATACTTAAAAAAAGATATGTGGAAACGCTGTCCCCCTCCCCAAGGAGAAAATTCTCTGCATTTCCCCCCTCCCTGTGAAAGAGGCAGAAAAAATAATGCTCATTTCGCAAGAAGAGAGAAAGTTCCAAAAAATAGGGGGCAGCATTTGGCCCAGCATTAATTGCAATCCAGTGTTTCCCAAAGCATACAAAACCATAGAGTCACTAGCTTACATATGGTGATCTCTTGATTGTTTCCACTGCCTCCTTCTCAAGGAATAGATGTGATCACTTACCAAGAGAAGATGCATATAACAATGGGCAACAGACGGCCTTCCTAGACGAGGCCTTAGCGCGCCTTCTGACCCGGCTTCTCTGCTGTGCGTCCAGATGACGCACAGGGGAATCCGGAGACAGGCCGCGCTGAGGCCTGGTCTTACGCGCCATAAGCCAATGTGCTTATGGCGCGCTTTTTCCCAAGCTCCGGCCTCAGGCCGGGGCTGGGGAAAGTGTGGAGACTTCCGTGGCTTTTCGCAGCTCCTCGCTTACTCACGCCCCCTTTAAACAAAACAAAAAAAAATTGGCGGACGACGCAGGACTTCCGTCCTCCCTGTGTCTCCGCCGTCTGGAAGCCTGGGGGAGGCGCGCTAACGGTAGCGCGCCTCGGCCCCGCCTCCCTGCCGGCGTAAGCCAGCAGGTCTAGCAAGGCCCAGAGATGAAAGTGGACCTTTTGGTAGCTTCTGGAACACTCTCCCATGTGTGGTTTGAGAGGCTGAAACTGTGGTGAGCTTCTTGAAAAGGCATTTGTTTACTCAGGCTTTCCTTGACTTGTAATTGATTATGATACTTCTCTGTTTCACTGCTTTTGTTGTAATGTTTTAAAGGAATTTTTGTGTGTGTCATATTTCATATATGTTTTTATGTAAAACTAAACAAGTTTGCTTAGGATTGCAATCTTAGGCCTTAGCTAGACCTACCTGATAATCCAGGATGGAGGAGGGAAGATCTCGCATTGCGATTAACACAAGATCCCTCATCCATTTACATGTGAGACGTGACGACCTCAGGAAGAGAGGTGTTGTGCCCGCCATTTTTTATTTTTAAAGGAGAAGCAGCTCATGAAAGCCTGTGTGCTTAAGGTAGGTCTTTTTTAAAAAATTAACTTAATTTTCCCACTCCCCTCACCCCCGATGGGCACAGTGTATGCAGTTTTATGTGCATGTTGCATGCAATTTTGACCAATATTAATATTTTTTCCTTGTAGTCCAAATTGTGCTCTGATTTAATTGAGTTTAAAATGCAAAACTGCACATGCTCAAAGTATTTTTCTTAAATAACAAGGTTGTTGTTGTTCTAACATATAAGACGTGTAGAAGCAGCTATAAAGCATGGAATGATGGAGGGATCAGAGAAGGAGACCAAGCATCTGCCCAGCTCTAGAACACATTAGCTTCAGACGTTGGAGGCACAAGACAAAGCGTGTGTCTGAAGAACCACAGCAACCAAGCTACTTAGTAGTAAAGGACTCATGAGGAGGACTTCTTTCAGAAGCCTCTAATGTGCCACAGCTGAGTCCTGGGTGGGACTCTGGACTCTCCAGATTTTTATTTTATTTTATTTTATTACATTTACATCCTGCCTTTTCCCCCTTTTGCAAGGAACCCAAGGTGGCTCACATAGTTCTCCTCCTCTACATTTTATCCTCACAACAACCCTGTGTGTTAGGTTAGGCTCATAGTCAGTGACTGACCCACAGTCACCCAGTGGCCTTCATGGCTGAGTGGAGACTAGATACTTGATAGCTGCTGGAAAAACACATTTATCTCAGCACCTTGAAACCTTACTTTCTTGACCGTTGCTGCTAGTTTGCCATAGGGCTGAGACCTAGCTGAGCCATAGCAGGATACCCAGGCCACAGCTAGACCTAAGGTTTATCCTGGGATCATCCAGGGTTCGCCCCTACCTGACCACTGGATCCCCTGTGTGTCACCTAGATGAACAGGTTTGACCCCTGGACGATCCAGGGATAAACCTTAGGTCTAGCTATGGCCCCAGTTGACAGGCATAGGAGAATGGATGTGGTTTATCATTGGTCTAACCAATTCGTGACCACCAAGCTAAATGCACACAGACACACACACACACACACACACACACACACACACACACACACACACACGAACCAGACCAGCCATGTATTGTGACTGGCCAGCAACTTGGATCTGCAAAAACATTCCTTGTTTTTGCAGATCCAAGCAGTCAGAGCTTTTGTAGCCTGCTATACATTACTAATGGACTGTGGGGAGTTTTCTGGATTACACATTGGTTACACCTGAAGTACTATACTCAGATGTGGGGATGCCCCTGGCAAAGTACACTCTAATCCCTCCTGGGTATTATTGCCCCCACCCCACCGTAAGTTGTATCTTGACCAGATACAAAAGAGGCCAGGGCTTCTGCAGCTTTAACTGTTGTGATGAAGAGGGAATTTCAGCAGGTGCTGCATGCATACAAATGTCACCTCCTGAAATGCCCTTTTCTATACAACTGTTAAAGATACTGGAGCCGTGTCCTCCTTTCCATATGGTCACTCTATCCTGAATCTACATGCCATTCACTTTTGCCTATGTGGAGCCTCCATGCTTCTTGGTAGCCAAGTCAACCTAATGCTTTCTTCTACTCTGTGAGTAAATGAGGAGTTCATTTTATTGTATTTTTAACACATTCCATTTAATTATATATTGAGCTAGGCTGTGTTCAAAGGAAAACCATTCCTAATTGTATTGAAGCAGCAAAGAAAGTTTTTGATGATTCCAAGAAATTTTAACTTTTTAGTCCCTGATTTTCTGTTTGTGTGTTAGTGTAATTACTTTTTAGAGAGAGTGTTCAGTGCC
The DNA here is from genome assembly GCF_023053635.1 of Elgaria multicarinata webbii. Lineage (NCBI taxonomy): Eukaryota > Metazoa > Chordata > Lepidosauria > Squamata > Anguidae > Elgaria > Elgaria multicarinata. The sequence goes on along the minus strand of NC_086177.1, from coordinate 42,397,642 downwards.
TCTTTGGACTCTCTTAGGAGCATTGCCAGTAAATGTCCCAAGAGTTCTTCTCACTGCACTTTCTTTGGTGTAAATACCATTGGAAAGAGCTGAGGGGAATAGCGACCTGACCGAATGTGGAGTTTAATTAGAGGAGTATTGTGAGAAGTTATTTTATATACAGAAAATACATACAAGGATATGTAAACAAGCTTTTTTTATGGGCTAAATTAGCTTTCCCCAACCTGGTGCCCCCCAGATGTGTTAAATTATGAGTCCCGTAATCCCTATGGGAGCTGAAGTCCAACATGTGTGGTAGGCACCAGGCTGGTGAAGGCTGGGGTAGATTCTCATCTAATCCATGCTTTATTACCTGAATTGACATGGAACAGATACTATGGCCAGTGTTATAAGAACACCAGGTTGGGATACCGGAGAGATCGGCAATGGAACCAAATGAGTTCAGATTTTTAAAAATCCACCCTATGGATTCTGCAGCATGCTGGTTTCCTGCCCCCCCCCCCCGCCCCCTGGTTGGGCAGAGTCCATGGACTTGCCAGCTGTTTTGTGTAATTTTGCACAAATTTGGGAATTTTGCACAAATTTGGGGATTTTGCGCAAATTTCATCATAGAAAAATACTCCCCCCCAAAAATGCTCCTACACTAAAGCATGAAAATGTGTATTGGGGGGGGAATTGTGCAAATTTGGAAACTAAAAACAAACTGGTTATGTCAATGGGCAGATTATGGAACAAATAAAGCTGTACAATGCCAGAAACACAGGCACAACAGATTTTGCACAATCCATCCAACCTTAATTCCAGGTACATCCTACTGCTAACAGAAAGTGGGTTTCTTGCTCTCCCCACTTCCTGCTTCAGCATCCAGCCCATGAAAAGTCTTTCTGGAGATGCCCCTCCAGAACACTGTACAATACAGTGTGGGTTGCTGCAGTGGGAAAGGAGAACGGGCAAAAATCAGGGATCTTCCTTCCCGATGTTCTATCAATTTGTATTGAGGCTCCTTTGGATCCAAAGCTATGGCTGTGATGTTTGTACTTGGATCCTAAGCACAGCAACTCAGTTAGAAGTAACTGTTATTACTTTCAATGTCTTTCAAGTAGGACTGTCGCGAGCCCCTGCCTAGGTTCTGGAGTCCAGCAGTCTCCCCCACACCTGGCTCCCTGGACCCTGCTCGATGAGCTGTTTGCCCCCTCCGACTGACTTGCCGAGTAGCCACATGCCTGACGAGCAAATCTGGCAGTTGCCTGTCTGCATAGCGAGCCTCCTATTGCATAGAAATGGTGGGGATTTCTGTAAAAGTAATGTTATGGAAATGGTAGCCATAAAGAAGCCATTTATGCAACATGACAGAAGTAAATGCTCCATCACTGCCTGTCTCTGTTTCTCATGCCACATGAACATCTGGATGGCCCGGTGAATGCCCGACAGGTACTTCAGGGCCAGCCATCCTCTTAACAAACTGCTTTGGGCTTTTCCAGGAAGGTAATGTTATGTAAATGAGGGCACTACACAAAATCACCTGCCTGGAAAAGCCCAGGCCACCATTATTGTGCAAAAGGGCAGCTCCCTAAGAGGACAGATGGCCTCTAGGCACTGGCCAAGCTGTGGAGCACTTGGCAAATGGGTCTGCAAGCACCCTGCGGCTTGGCAAGTGGGGTCCGGGACACCGAGAGGAGATCCTTTGGACTATACCTCCATGGACTCTTGCAACATCCCTACAGCAGAGGGGGAACTGCAAAGCAGAGCCCACACCATCAACTGAGTCAAGAGGCTGGCTGCTTGTCTCCTCTCATTGAACGGTTCTAGCTGGTCATTGTAAGAACTTCATAACTTGAAGAATTAGCATCTGCCTTTAACGATGGAGCACTCTCAGGATGGTGCACAAGACAAACACCACCCAAAATAAATATAATAAAAAATAAAATAAAAACAAGATTTAAAAAATCCATAAAAACAGAGATTGCCAATTAAAATCATTAAACACAAAACATACTAATGATACCAATAGCCTAGACTTAAAGGAAGGCCAGTGGAAATGGGTGGGTCTTCAGAGCATTCCTGAAGACCTGCAAAGAAGGGACTTGGTTGTCTGAAAGAAGTTGATTCCAAAAGTATGGGGCCACCACTGAGAAAGCCCTCTCCCTTGTACTCACCAGCCTAACCACCCTTGATGGTGAGCAGGTGCAAAGGGCCTCTGTTCATGACCACAAACTGTAGGCAGGCTGATATGGGAGAAGGCTGTCCTTCAAAAAGCTTGGGCCCAAATGATTTAAGGCTTTAAACATTAAAACCAATTGGCACAATATTAGTGTCACATGAGCTGACTGACCAGCCCTCACCAATATCTGAGCAGCATTGTTTTGTACCTGCTGAAGCTTTAAAGCACCTTTGAAGGCCCCAGATAGAGCGCATTATGGAAATGAGAAGTATAGTTGAGTGTCATCTGCCCAAAGCTCTGAATGACTTCCTCTAGTGGTTGATGTAAATGTTGAAAAGCATTGGGGACAAGATGGAATGGCCATGAGGTGGAGCAGAAGTCCCCAAGCACCACCTCCTAAGATTGTTGATCCAGGAAGGACTGGAGCCACCATAACACTGTGCCTCCTGTGCCCAACTCAGATAATGAATCCAGAAGGATACCATCAATGATGGTAGTGAAAGCTGCTGACAGGTCCAGAAACCAACAGGGATTTACTCCCATCATCCATTCCCTGGCATAAATCATCTACTAAGGCAAAAAAAGGTTGTTTTTGTCCTAAAACCAGGCCTGAGATCAAACTGAAATGGATCCAGATTGTAAGCATCATCCAACACTACCTGGAGCTGAGAAGTCATCACATGCTCCAACACCTTGTCCAAGAATGGCAAGTTTGACAGTGGGTGGTAGTTATCAGAAACCAATGGATCTATGCTATATTTCTTCAATAGTGGCCGCGCCACTGCTTCCTTTAAACTACCAGAGGCCCCTCTTTCCCTCATGGAGCCAATGTCAGGTATAGGTTAAATATTACATGCACACATGTACTCTGTACCAGGACTGAGCATGTGCCAATTGATATTTTTACATCAGGCACACCAAGCTCCAACCTAAATGCATTTACATGCAATTATCCCCATGGAGCTGAATAGAACTTGGTTCCAAATAGTCTGCAATCCTATATACATTTGCTTGGAATTAAGTCACATTGAACTCAATACGACTTTCTGAGCTGTTACTAAATTTGTTAGAAACTTATTCCCTTTCTTTCGTGGTTTCAACGGTCCATGTTAAAAACATGCCTTCTTTCACCAGTTTCTGTTCGTCAAAAGCAACCAGATTAAGCACATTATTATATCTGGAATTATCTCTCTTCCCAATTGGTATTGTCTGATCATTCTGTGACATGAAGACCAAGAACCTCAATTATTCTTTGATCTTCCCCACAAGCAAGATAATAATTGGAAGTTGACAAAATTCATGCTCAGGTTGGAGGGTATTGATTTCTGTTTGTCTTGCATCTTAGCATCTGGACTGCAATTGTCATGTATACTAAAACATGAAATTTATTGTTTCATATAAGTTTTACTAAATCAGCTTACCTGGGAAGGAGTTATTGGCAGCTTTTTCATTATTAAACATAGTACGGATAAGGGATCTGATTACTTTTGCTGTTGTTGTTGAGAAGGCCTGCAATTATTTGTATGCATGCCAATAAATACTAGCTCATTAGATATTGCAAGAATCATTTAAAATCTATGTTGTCCTTGGGAAGCTCCTAACAAAATTACTTTCCAATTACTTCTTAGTATTTAGGGCTTTATTCTTTCTATAGAACTTTATGCTATCTCTGGGCACAATCCACAAAATGGCTTCTCCTGTGCTAAGATAACCTTCCCTTCTCCAGCCACCACAGATGTAATATCTGGCCAGCAGCCTGTGCAGCTATCACCGGTGGTGCTCTTTTCCGAGAGAGTCACATCGGCACAACAGAGACATTTTTTGGTAGTGATAGGTGAAGTGTTCCCAACTCGTGTGGATTGCCTCAGAAATAAACGCAGCTACTTACTTCCAAGGCAATCTACTCCCCACCTGTTCCCTGACCTACTGATCCTCCAGACCTTCTCCCACTTTCAGTCCCAGTTACCTGGCTGGTATAGCCTGCAGTGAGGATCTAGCAGTGGAAGTGGCAAGCCATGGTGAGAAGGAGAAAGGCAGGAGAAGGGTTGTTCCCCTTGCCATTTTACACTAGCACCTGGGTAGAGTTGCCACCTATGAATCACAGAGGCCATAGCTAGATGGGGCTTTATCCTGCGGCGAGCCCCGGGATCATACCTGTGCATTCACAATGACGCCCAGGGGATTCCGGGATCAGGGAGGGATGATCCCTCTCTTGCCCTGGGATCTTGCCCTGCCCTTTGAGCCCGCTTTTTCTGCTGTCTTGGGCTGATCCCGAGACCGCGGAACATGTGGGTGGGCGTCGCAGTTTGTCCCAGCTCCTCATGGTTGCTCACAAGGAGCCGGAACTCACACACAGGGCACAGTTTTCCTCAGGAGCTCTGTGCCCATCGGGGGTGGGGTGGGAGTGGAGAATATATATATATACTTACCTTCTGCGGATGAGCAATCATGCACTCCTTCTTCTTTAAAACCCCCCAAAATGGCGGCCATGATGTCACGCACTGCATGTAGACCAGTGTTACAATCTAGCAACTATGAAATTGCGAGATCTTCTCAGGTACACACACACACACACACACACACACACCGGTCTAGCTGAGGCCCAAGAAGAAGAAACTCGTGTCAGCCAAGTAAGTGAGATCAAAGAGAAGGCAGCTGTTGGGGAGAGTAGATGGAGAGGTGGAATGTTGGGTTAGTTTGCTGGCCATCCATCTAGGCTCAGGGCTTTGACTGCTTTGCTCTTCAGAATCTGGCTTTGAATCCCTGTTTATTCAACCATGTTAGTACTGGGTTAGGGTTGCCACCTCTTTTTTCTGATGCGCCCTTCTTTAACATCTACAGGGCAAGCAAGTACATCATAACAGTCCTCTCCATGCTGAGAATAGCTGTAGTTATTGAATTTAGCTGGTGCAGAGGGGTGAGAATTTCACTTCATTTTTTTATTAGAATTTGCCAAAATTCATAACAAGTTCTTCATATTTGGGAGGAAGAACTTGAGATTTAAAAATATGAATGTGGGAAAAAGCAAAAACCTAAACATGTGCTTAACCTAAACATATCATGTTATGTGTTATCTTAAATGTATTTTATTGTACTATTAATTTTACAGCCCCATGAGGAAGGTTTTTGAATAAAGTACAGGCTGAAATGTGTCGGGCTTTGTGAAAATTAACATTTTGCATCCTGAGAACCTGTTTCTCCCTTTTTCTGACAAATGAAGGCATGGACCATGATCACCAGATCTAGGGCTCATCTACACCAAGCAGGATATTCCACTATGAAAGTGGTATGAAAGCGGTATATAAAAGGCAGGAGCCACACTACTGCTTTATAGCGGTACTGAAGTGCAATGACAACTGTTGGGGCGCATTGACATATACCATATACCACTTTCATACTGCTATATCCTGCTTGGTGTGGCTCCTGCCTTTTATATACTTCTTTCATACCACTTTCATTGTGGAATATTTTGCTAGGTGTAGATAAGCCCCCAGTTGCCCCAGCAAGGGATATATCTGGTGCATCAGCCAAAGTTGTGCAAAGGCACCCCTGGCCTCAGCTGCCACATGCCCATTCAGGAGCAGCACTGGATCCATGACCCCCAACCTCAGTTGTGTACCTGAAGTGCACCTGATCCTTCAGAGGCGGTTTAGCCCCATTCCTATGTTCCTATGATAATATCGGGGCAACTGCTCTAACGCATCAGGGAAACTACTGTTTTGAACTACTGCTTAGATTATATTGCTCACACTTTCAAGACCAGCTAGCATGAAAGGCTAATCTCTTCAAAAAAGAAATCATATACTGGGCCTTTCTACATCAGCCATTAAATCTGGGCTGGTCTCATGTGGGTCCCTGTGTATCCATATATGCACAGGGAATCCTGGGGACAAGTGGGGATGGCCATGGGCTTTCCCCAGGCTATCGGGAACCATGGAAAACCCAATGTTTCCTGTGGTCCTGGGAGCATCCCGTGGACTGCAGGCAGTGTGGCCACCACTCCCACCTCTTCCTTTCCTCCCTGCAAGTAGTGGGGCTCTGAAAACAGGCACAGAGCTGTACGGGGAGGCTCCATGCCCAAGGGGGGTGGGGGGAGCAGATTCAGGTTGTTGTTGTTGTTTTAACTTACTTTCGTGCTGGAGTGCAATTGTTCTCCATCTCCCGTTTTTTTAAAAAATGGCGGCCGCAATGTCCCTTTTTTCCTTTTGGGACATTGCACAGCCATCAAGACACTAGGGGAGGATCGTGGAAGCAGGTAAGCCTGCGATCTTCCCCCTCCCTCCCTCTTCACTATTAGGTGTAGACATGCCCACTGTATGTTATTTAGGAAGTTTAGAGAGCTCTTTTCAAGGAGTCAAAACAACAACCCTCCAATGCTGTCATAAGTCAAACTCCAAATGACAAACCATAAGAGAAGGCTGTTGTTCTTTCAAAAAGATATTTGCTATCCACAAAGTCTTTGGGTCTTATGATAAAGTTGTCTCAAAGAAATGGTCTTGATCAATTACCATCAACAGCAAATATTTAAATTATATTTTTCAGCAGCTTCAGGTCAGCTGGGCTTTCCTGACCCAAGCTGTTGGCACTGATCTACGTGAATGGATCCTGATCTAACTGACAGTTCATCATGCCCACACCTCTGCCCACTCACAACTGCAACATCAGAAGAGTAATGGCTGCAGAATAAGCGCCACAGCAGATTTGTAGTGGCATAAACCCTTGTTTTGGCAGAGTGTGTCTTTAGTCATTTTGCTTCCCTGAAATGCCTGTTTCTAGTCTGTGGTGTGCATAATATGATTCTGCTAAAGAAGATTTAATATAAGCCTGTAAGTAGCTTCAGGGAGTGGGTGGGGGAAGGAGATGGCCAGATTTCATAGTTTGATATCACATTTCATATTATGTGCTATAGTTAAGTGTCAGTTGTAATTTTATCATACTGATTAGAAAGCCCTGCAGCTGCAGCTGAACTAGAAAACAAGCTGTGAATACTTCAGGATATCCTAAACACTGCAGTTATCATTTTACAGCAGTAAATCTGAAACTGCTGCATTTGGTGTGTGTCTCTCGGACAACTCTGCAAACGATTTTCAGTAAAGATGAAGCAGCAGAACCGGTGATCGCTTTGTTCCTTCCATTTTATGAGAATTAAATGTTAAAAGCCACAAAGGGCTACTTGGATCATGAACTCAACTTTGCGATGAAATAATGTACATCTTCATGTTTTGCTCCAAAAATCTCCAAAGACAACTAGTAGTTCATTTTGCAGGGATGTAAAAGAGGTTTTGGCACAGGGTGACACCCGCAGAACCTCATGGGTTTAGGATGCAACTGTGCGTTATGAGAAACATGGACCATGTCTAGACCTCCCGGCGTTCTGAGAGGGAGGGGGAGGATCTTGCAATTTTATGATTGTGAGATCTTCCCCCTCAGTCCACATGTGGCCATGCGACATCCCGGGCATCGCGCCAGTTGCAATGGCCA
>NC_086177.1:42375000-42385000 GCF_023053635.1 Elgaria multicarinata webbii | reverse complement strand
TTGTGAATATTGACAAACAGAACAGAAAATATATCGTGAAAATGGAAAAACACACACCATACATCGTGTATATAGAATCTTCATCATTTCTATTGTATGTACCATTCCCCCCCACAAAAAAGGGAGAGAATTATACAAAGGTGTCAAGAAAAGAGGACCAGATATCTATATATTTATCCCACTTGCAAATTGCGTCTATATAACACTTGTTCAAAAGTTGATAATGTTATTACGTCCTCGATCCATTGCATTATGGGAGGTGTGAATTTGTCTTTCTAATGTGATAATATAAGTGCTTTTGCTGAAGGGCTCTGAAGATCTATCCAGCCTCTATATTCCCCTCCCATTGCACCTATGCACCTGAGAAATGAGGAAGTAGACTCTACTCCATGAAATGTCATGCCGTAGTAAAATTCATTAGTCTTTAAGGTGCCACAACACTCAGTTTTTTTCACCTTGGTAGCTTTCCCACACTCCATTTTGATCTCTGCACTGGTGGTGTTGAGCACACGAGCCTCTCTTGACTGTCCCATCACCTACCAGTGCTAGGCAGTGCTGCCAATGACCACTACACAGTGTCCGCTGGCTGGTCTGGTTGAACTGAGCAGGGTTAAACTGGTGGAGGGCAGCAAGAACTCACATATTAAGCACTGTGCAGCACTGAGACGTGTTCGGAAGGGAAAGAGGAAGTTCAAGCTTGATCAGCATCGATGGGAAAGGGGGAAAGAGGAGATGGAAACACACAGCTCATTGGACATGAATAGTGATGGTTGAGCTCACCGCCATTTTCTTAATCGGTTTTGTTTTACTTTGATTGTTTTATTATTACTTTGCATTTCATACTTTTAATTTTTATACCATCCAGAGAACTTTGGTTACAGGCCAGTTTACAAATGCAATAAATGAATATATAAAATTGGTTGAATGGCAGATGGCTTGTCATGCTTGCCGGAGAGGGAAGGGGCCGCCCCCATGGAGAGCATAACAAATGAATTTGTTGACCATACCATAGTCAACAAATGTGTTCTCCTTCACTCTGAATTCCAGGGAGGAAATCTACATTTCATGTGATATTTCTTTTGGGTGCCCAATATGCACCAAATCTATTAATCCAAGCATTGCCTGCATTGAATGTCACCGTCCTGAAAAGCATGAAATATGTCTGTTTCTTCACCTGCTACATAAAGACAGTCTGTCATCTTTCATACCTGCTCTACTTGCAATGGTATACAAGTCCGGTCCTTGTTGCCTCCTTATCTGCTCTTTAGCAACATTTCCTTTAAACAGCAACTTTCCTGGGGGCTTTAGGGGGTCCTCTTTTTCCGTCGTCTCTTCTGGCACCCTGTAATATTTGCTGCCTATAAAATGATATTAAAGGAGGCTGAAATGTTGAACAAATAAACTGTACTTGACACTGAGCAACTTTTATTACAACTGATGTCAAAATGACTGTTTTCCTAGGTTTCAGTTCTCTGCTGGTAATCTCCGGGAAACTTCCTTCTATACCCACCTCTCACAGAATAGTTTGATTTATGGTATCATTCCAAATTGCATTGTTTTCCCCCTAAACTTACTGAGGGGGTAGGGAGGAGGGGCAGCTCCCAGAGGGTAGCTGGTGCAGCCTCCCTGATGCCCCAGAGAATACTGCAGTGACTGGGGATACCAGGGCACATGGGGAATGTAGTTTCCAAGACATCACTACATGCTGTGGTGGGCATGTGCATTAATATCCTGGAATACCAGGAAACATGTAAAATCAAGTCCCCGTAGTTTCTGGCAACCCTGGATACTGTACAAACATGACAAATAGAGGCTCTGTTAACTATGAACCTCACAAACTGATATTTGTGCTATCTTGTGCCACAAATCAGCTGTGTACTAATACATCAAATGAGGGCCTGTAGTTAACGCACATAAACCCCAACATTATCATATCACCTCCTTACCTGAGCCAAAGGTTTGTGCTAGTTTTGTGCTGCATGATGCTACAAATCCCGAATTTTGTGCTGCCACCACAAGCATGAAAATGACACATGCTTAGGGGCACCTGCTGAATGCAAAATCTCCACATTCTCATATCACCTCATGTCACCAAGCACATCATGTTTGGAGGAGATACAAGCTTCGAGGGTTCATAGTTAACAGGGCCACAGAATGGGATCATGGTATGTAGCAGGAAGCACCCTGAGCAAGTAGAAATAGTTTGATTTCAGATCCAGCCTGGACTCCACAGAAGTTTAGCTCTGATCAGAAATAGAAGTATTCAAAGGTGGACTTTCAAAATGTCCACATAATTCCCCATGTTCACTAAATCACTAATGGAGACCACTGAAATGGATAACCATGTTCACAGCAGTCTTTTGACTGATTCACATAGGCCTGTTTTTAAATGTAGGTTAAACACATAACTGAGAAAAGTTGAAAACTCTAACTTAATGTGAATTTAAAACGATGCTGAAAAGGCCACAAGAAATCTTTCACATTTTATCTCCAGACATCTTTGCTTTAAATTTATCACATGAGAAAGACATCTGGCAAATAACTCTCTTCCCCCCCCCCCAAACCATTGTTTTATGACATACAAATGTATATTTGCTGATTGACTACTATGAGGATAATGTGTGATCAAGCGTAATCTATTAAGAATGGTTTAAAAAATATATGCTATTATTTTAAAATATTATTACTGAATATCTGACTTCACGTTGATGAGAAAATTTAGTAATGTTTGTTTGTTTGTTTCTAACATCTTGATGCCACCACAACAGAATGAGACTGAAATATAAGCATTTGAGTCTATTTTCAATCTGGTGCGTGTCTTCTCAGAAATAAGTCCCACTGAGTTCAAAGGGACTTACTACCAGGTAAGTGTGCATAGGATTGGTGCCTTAGTTTCACAGTCCATGTAACATGAACTTCCCTTAATGCTAGCATTTCACCTTAACTGAATTCTTCATGTCATAATGTCACTCCTTTAAAAAAAAAAAGCATGTTGTATCATAAATTAAACAATCTAACATACGGTTTCAAAATAACTGGCACAGATGTTGCCCACTAAGTTGAGTGTCAGGTTTCTGTGCACATGTTGATCAGACCTGGAAACTGACTAAAGCGTTAAATATCATTACATTTAATGGGAGAAAATTCTACGATCCTGACCTTCAGATAAACAAAGGGCAGCTTGACAGGGTAATTAATGATGTTTATTATCAGGTAATAGTAAGGGACCATTTTACCTATAGAGAGTTAAACCCCTACCAAAAATGGTTCCAACAAGAAGATAACAAATTTGATTCAACTATCCTACTAGTAACCAGCATTTATAAATGGAGGAGACCACACACAGCTTTATAGTTTATATAGTATTTATAAATCCATGTGCAACATTTGCTTACATAGCAGTCTATGCAAATAACTCTGCTTGCACATTGCAGATGCTTACCATTTCAGGAGGTGCTAATATGCCAAAATTAAACCATGATGTTTGCACTTTTGTTTCATACTGACGCTTAGATCCAGAATTCTCTCCTAGGTCAAGCTATTTCTGACGTTAAGTGGACCAGAGAGGGAACTATCTCTTCGAGGTCCACCCCTTCTGGCCACCCATAGCAACCAATTGATGCTGCAGAATGGCTCCTAGAGTGCTCCGAGCCTACAGTTCTGTCCCCAGGGAGGCCCAGCTATCCTCTGAGAGAAGATAACTGACAGCCTTCGCATCCCATACCCAGTGCGCCAACACAAATAGGGACTCTGGTAAAGGGGAGACCCGGGCTTCTATCTATTTCCCTTTTGATTTGTGTTCACACTGGTAGTCTCTTTATTTTACCTTTTGACTAATCTACTTAGTTAGTCATTGCTAGATGCTATCAACATTTAATACTTTTATTCTACAAGGAGATGGAATAGGTTTGCTCACAATGTAAGCCTCTACTGCTTATGCCACTGCAGGCCTTTCAAAGAGTGCCATGCATTTCTATAAGACTCATCTCTTTCTGTTGCTCTTAACTGAAAGGCATTTTCTTTATGCACAGCTGCCCTTGTATGCAGCTCAAGACACCCGTAATGTCAAACACATGACGTTGCTATGGTGGGTGTGCCTGCACTGGGAATGGAGAGAGAGAGGCAAGGAGGACTAGTATAGAAGACTGGGATTGAATTTTCTTAAACATCCAATGTGTTAAGTGAAAGGCAGGGCCCCAAGCTATGGTAATGCCCAGTCCATCTGCTGGGTATTGAGGAGGAGAGGAAAGAGGTTAGGTAGATATGGGTCAATTAATGTGGCCCTTAGACCTGAAACTCCAGGGCATGGATCTTGATTTCCAAGTTGTAGAGCTAGTTCAAACATTCAAACTATTTATTTATTTACTAGCTTGACACACACAGACCATCTGCGTGCTAGTACTTTATTGCTCAGTATCATAAATTCCTTTACAAACAAGGGCGGTGGCTGCTGTTGTCATGTTGGCCCATGGGACTTACCTGAGGCGTCCATGCATGTCTGCAAGCCATCTGGCCTCCTCTCTGGTCTGCTGTAGTTTGACTCCCCCCAGCCACTCCCTCCCAGCTGCTCCCCCACATTCTCCGATCTCACTCCCAGCCGTGCCCTCCCCTGCTCACCTTCCTGCAGAACGTACCTGAGGCTTCCGCGCTGATATGTTTCAATGCCAGCTGTATCACTTGTGTTTATATATCCTGTTGCCTAGCAACAAAAAGTTCTTCCTCGGAATTGTGTTGTACATTGCCACACATTGCCTTAGCATTTATATAGAGTTTTATTTGATGTAGGGAATACAGAACTAGAGCATCCCAAACAGATGCTTATTCGGACTCTGTTTGAAGATGTCCACTGAGGAAGAGCCCATCCATCCTCTAGGAAGTTGGGTCCCTTGTCAGACTGCTCTTACTGTCAAGATGTCCCTCCTAATGTTCAACCAAAATCTCCCCTCCTGTAATTTAAGCTCAAAATATCTAGTTCTGCCCTCTGGGTCAGCAGAGGGGGGAAATCTAAATATTGACAGGACCAACCTCACCATTAGGCAGGGTGAGGCAACCACCTCCAGCATTATATTACGGAGTCAGAAAATTGTCAGTTCTCTAATTTTTCATTGTAGTGTATGGAAACCTTGTTTCTGTTCAAGAATCATGCAAACACATTCCATTCACAATCCTGAACATGAGCAGGAGTGCTTTTATTTGAGAAATGTTTGTGAATTCCTGATTTGGTGATTGTGATGGGAGGGGGGGAATGTTTGTTTTTATAAAATGTGTACTATAAAATGTGCGCTGCCTCTCCAAAAAGGCATTTTCACATTTTAGTCAATGGGGGAAAGTGGGCACCTTTGAAAATAATACACAGAAATGTGTACTGTTCCCATTCGATCAAGCCAAAAAAGAGATCAAAACAAAACTGGACCAAGCCAAAACAAGCTTCAAAGTGATTTCTGGAGAATTGATGTGAGCTTCAGAATCACTGCTTTTCCTATCTGTATTGTCACAGTTTTGTATATGTGCACATGCACACACATGAATCACTCTTTGGATTTTTAATTAACTTCAGGCCTCATCATGTCCTGAGCCATCTCTATAAAATGATGAGAGAACTTCTTTCCTGAATCTCACATCTGATCAGTGAGCCTTGGAGACTTTGTGTATTTGTTGATATATAGAAACAAAGTGCATATTTCAACCTGCTTCTGAAGTACTGTGAAGTAAAATGGTGACAAAATTGATTGTCTCTCATTCTGTTTTAAATTTTCAAGCTATTCTCTCGGCTATCGCCTCCACTGACTTGTTGCTTGCATTAGTGAATTGCTCTAAACATTTGCCATCCAAGAGGATATGATTTCTCTCTCATGGAAATAGGGCCAATAATTCATGAACTCAGAGGGAAAAAGATTCATAGACAGGTCTTCTCTTTTAAGAGATCAGAAAGTATTATTTGTAACTGCTTAAGATGTGAGAGTGATCCAAAGTAGTATCGTTTGTCACTGCAAAATTGCTAATAGATACTTTGCACAGCAAATTTAATATCAAATATTCATTTCTGCATTTGTGTTTTGTTTTGTAAGGATAGGCGAATCCAGTTGAGGAATTTTGTAAAAAATAAATAACTGTGTGCCCATATAGGACACGGCATATTCAGGTAATTCTTTCCCTTAGTCAAAACATCTGAATGACATATGCCTAATTAGAATCCAGCAGTACATTGCATGATGTACGACTGACTCACAGTGATATTGCCTCATAGGTACTATAGTTGACTACAGCACTCCTGAGGCAGCATGTATGACTAAGTAAACTGGAAATGTGGAAAGGCATATAAACACCCGTATTAATGCCTTACCTCCAGGTGCTATTGTGGGTGGGCGTGGGAGACAAGACGGGAAGGCGCACCATAGGCAGCCTCCCCATGGTGCCACCAGGGAGGGGAGGGGGAATCCGAGCCCATATATTGGCTCTTGCCCCTCCCGTCCTCTCCTCTTTAAAGTGCGGCTCCCTCCCTCCCTGTAGGCAGTGTGGGCTTGCTGGTCATCCTTTCGGAGGCCAAGTAGGAATTTTTTGCTCATAATCTGTCATTGGTTATGAGGGTTTTTTTGTGTGTTTTTTTTGCCTACTTCACACTGTAAGACTGGCAGGGAGAAATAATTAGGTTGATTTGGCATTGTTAACAATTTGTTCACATTTGCTGATAGGCATGTAAGTGCAGACATCTTGAGCGGGTTAGGGTCAATGAGCATTCAGAGGCACCATTGCGGTTGATCGGTAATGCCTGAGGCTCCCTGGCGCTGAGCCTTGCGGCCCAGCTGGCAGTAATAACGGTTACCTTGGATGCCAAACTTCCTCACCCACTCAGAGCCCCGCGGCATAAGGGGGGTTGACATGGAAGGCTTCCCTACCCCAAAAGGGAAAGATGGTGAATGTTGAGGTGCCACTCTCAGGGCATGAATGTCTCGCCCAATATAACAACGGCATGAGGCCAGATTAGAAAAGATGCCCGCTTAGGTTTACTCTTTCTGTAGATCAATTAATAAATGTGGCCCTGTTTAAATCCCAATTTTGTGTCTGCCTTGTTATTTCCCACACTCCGCATTCCCACAACTGTTATACGGCCCTCAGATGACATTGTTAGCAATTGTGGTTGAATAAAACAGACTGAATTCAGAAAAAGGAGGGTTTAGCAACCTCTACTGAGCCATAAAATATAAAACAGCAGAGCAAATCATCAGGCGAGGCTTCTAACAGAATGAAACCATTACTACTCCAAAACATACTGAACATGCTAGTCTTTTTACACAGAAGAAAACCTGGCTAAAAATAATTTTAAAAAATTGTCTCTACCTGGCTTCTAGACAACATCCCCACACAAACATTTATGACTCATGTTTGCACTAAGAGATGCAAAATTTTCAGGCATTTTGAAGCCATGGGGTGTGTGGAGGGAATGGAAATTTTGAGGGAAATTGAAAAATAAGCAATATTTTTTTCTTTTCTTTTTTTACTGCTCCTTATAGATCTAAAGTCACTTTGTTGCTTTAGGACAACCTTCCCCAACATGGTGCCCTCCAGATATTTTGGACTTCAGCTCCCATAAGCTTCAGGCAGCATGGACAATGATAAGGAATGCTGGGCACTGCAGTCCAAAATATCTGGAGGGCACAGGTCAGGGAGTGCCACCTGAGGAACATAACTTGCTTTACCCATGAAATTATCATTATACTTAAAGACTTTTGGAAGTAAACTCAGTTAGTAAATTTGTAATCATTGTCTGAATAAATTATACTTTTAAATTTAATATACCAAACATGGATTTTTTTATGAGAAAAACAAGTTATACATAGCATATTTTAGGTTCCTTTTTATGTCTGACAAGAGGGAGCCACAGCAAGTACTTCCTGAAACATCTGAATCTTCCTAGAAGCCAGAAGAAGCAGGAAGAACTGGAGGCAGAGGTAGCTGGTGTACAGCATCTGTTCCTATCTGTGAGAGAAAAAAACTGTTCCTGTTTGTAGAGTGAAGCTTAGGAAATCTGTTCTGCAGGAAAAGCTATCAAGATTTTATTTAGCTGGAAAAGACTCATCTTAGGAATGGTAAGCAACCATATTTAATTTAAGAACTTTTAATCAGTTATTTGAACAGTGACATTTTATTCACTTTTGTAAGTAATATCTGTTAATGAACATCTTTTTGTTGTTGTTGATAATTTTGAAAGGTGCTGGTGCTGTTGTCAATCCCATGCCTATGCTATAGGAACCAGGTTAAGAAGTTTCTTTTAGGCAAAGAACGTTTATTCTACTAGCAGCAGTTAAAAAGGTTTATTGCTGAGGCAGCATTTCCTAGTGGTGTGGTCTTATTGAGAACTTTATTAAAAATGATGTCAGTGAGTTCTATAAATGCAAGCATCAGTGTTAATTCTTTTAAAAAAGAAAATAACCCGCATGCTGTTCCATTGCATCTGTGACATTTGCTAGATCTAGAAGGGATCTACACTAGTATATGAAACATTGTTTCATATACTATTTACAGTCATTGAATGTTTTGTTTTTGAACTATTTAAAACGTAGCAGTTTTTAAAATGTTTACTTACTTTTCTCTTTCCATAGGAATGCATTCCTTTTCACCACACTAAGAAAAGAAATCCATTTGTTCTTTTCCCCCATCTGCCAATTTTCCCTCCCACTTCCTCTTCTCTCCGAGAATCCTCCACTTACAAATGATCCAGCCAGCAGCCTCCCAAAAGTGAAACTAAAACTGTCTGCACAAAAAAGGCTTGAAAGAAAAAAATGGCTCCAACTTTGGGCATGGAAATTACATAAACATGCCCCCCCGGAATGTGATTGGCTAATTAAGAACTATAGGAAACCCATTTAATACGATGAAATCGGCCACATCATACCAAATAGAACGACTTATTTCAGAGAAGTTCAAAATAAAAACTGGAGAACAGACAACAATAAAACATTACAAACTGAATGTCATGTGGCGAAATACTACCAAACACACACTTAAAAACGGTAAGACACGTTCTAACTTGACTAGTGTAAATCCCCTCCTACACTCCTGCTTGATAGTGATATTGAAGTGCACTGATAATGGTTGAGGCACAATCCACATTCCATACACTGCTTTCACAGTGTTATATCTTGCTTTATATATTCCACATTCGTAATGATTTGACACAAAGTGTAGATCTGGGATAATCTACAGTGCTCCCCACATGTATGGGTTTTAGATTAAACCTACATTAATTGACAGCAGCAGCATCTAACCAGAACCAGAAACACAGGGCTCTGTAGAAAAACAGTCATGAATGCACATTTTCTTCCATATTATGATATGGTCACTCTACTCACATGCTGGGAAAATGAGCATGATTTGAAGCATCCCAAAATGTCTATCAATAAAAGATACATTAGATCAATGTTTTTAAGAAGCAATGGAAGAAATAACTATACTGGAAATCTAACAGAGAGGTTTTTTTTAATAATAATAATAATAATACACCCCACAATAACAACAACCCCATGGGTTCATTATTTCCAGATATTTCACATCTCTATTATCTCTATAAAAATATTCCTTTCAGCTTTCCAGAGCCCCACCTGGACCCAGCTACAACAATGGAATCAGTTACCTAGGGAGGTTGTGGGCTCTCCCACACTAGAGGCCTTCAAGAGGCAGCTGGACAACCATCTGTCAGGGATGCTTTAGGGTGGAATCCTGCATTGAGCAGGGGGTTGGACTCGATGGCCTTGTGGGCCCCTTCCAACTCTGCTATTCTATGATTCTAAGTCAACCCAGTCTACCAGGCTTCCTACTCCTGAGAGTCCTCTATTCTTGGGGGGTCCTCTTACTCCTGTGAAGTTCAGTTTGTCCTGAGGAATCCCCTACTCTTGATGAGCCCTCCTCCTTCTGAGCAGCCCTCTTACTCCTGAGGAGTCAGGTTTATTTGGGGCCTTAACCATGCCATTTGCTTATGGGAGGCTGTGGCCATTTGCAGCCT
>NC_086177.1:42265000-42370000 GCF_023053635.1 Elgaria multicarinata webbii | reverse complement strand
ACATTAGACCTCCTCTTGTCATCTGGCACTTTACTCATCCTCCATGATTTTGCAAAGTTAATAGACAGTGGTTCTGAGAGTTCTTCTGCCAGTTCCTTTATTACTCTAGGATGCAGTTCATCAGGCCCTGGAGATTTGAACTCATTCAAAGAAATTTGGTGTTCCTTGACCATTTGCTTATCAATCTCAAGCTGCAATCCTGCCCCTTCATCTTGTACTTGTCTATGACCCTCCCAGCTTGTACTTCATGCTTGCTGGGAGGGTCATAGATCCACTCTTGCGAGTAAACTGAAGTAGGAACTGAGCATTTCTGCCTTTTCTTTGTCATCTGTTATCATTTTGCCATCCTCGTTGTGTAGTTGTATCACCATTTCTTTCTTCTGTCTTTTAGTATGCACACACCTGAAGAAAGCTTTTTTGTTGCTTTTAGCATCCATCACTTACCTCAGCTCATTCTTAGCTTAAGCTTTCCTGATGCCATTCCTACACTTCTGTGCTACTTGTCTGTACTGTTCTTTTGTAGACATATAAGGCCCACTATGGTTCCCCATCTTGCCCTGTAGTTCCCCCCACCCTCTGGCCCTGACCTTTATGCCATTGAGGGGAAAGCTGTTATATCCAAGCAGCAGCTGATAGGAGGCAAGCTTTTTTCCTTGCTTTGCACTGAGAAAAGTTTTAAGGGATTTGAAAGAAAACCAGAGATCTCAAGCAAATAGTCCAGGCTCATAAGGATGCAAGCAGCATGGGTAATGCATTTAAACATTCAGGATACAATTGATTCAAAGAGTTTTTCTACACAAGGCATTTATTGTGCACTCATTATTCCTTACTCATGTTGTTTATGAGTTCTTTAGATGATGCCGTGACCCTCCAGTTTCACTTATGTTTTTAAACGGCACTTTTGATGAGTTTTGTTTTAGATCAAGGAAAATGCAGTATTATTGATCAAAAGTGAAAGAAAATTCTTTTTCTGCTTGTGTAATCGTGTGCTATTCTGCTAGAGGGTATCACCTAGAGGGTATGTAGCAGAAAAACAAGAAAATAAATGCTCTTTGTGTAGTGCTTGAATCTCAATTCTGCAACAAAACTGAAAGTAGATAGACTGGATTAACAGCCTCATTTAGAAAAGCTCATAGTGTCTGACTTCCCCATTAAAATCAATGTAACATAACAGTGTTTGGCTTTCTATAGTATCTTAACTTTTCACAGATACCATTATAAGATTCATTCACATGGCCTGACACACATTTAGTAAACATGAATTGTGAACAAAGCATTAGAACCATCTGACTATCCTTTCCTTTCATCTAGCAATATTGCTCTTTCCTTCTCTACAATCATGCTATATTTTTTATTAGCTTCTATAGCTTAATGTTTCTATTATCACCAAAAGAAGTTTAGAAATAATAAATCTGATAAACTGAAATTAAAAAAAGAAGAACTCTGAACATACACACACTTCAATTTCTCTTGCCAAATATAGAATTATATGAAGTTTTCCCTTTCCCCTTCCTGTCAGACAGATTTCTAAAATTGAATTTGGGATTTATTTCTTTTTTAAAAAAGAAAGAGAATTTTTCAACTCTACATTTTGGAGATCACAAATAAAACAATCGGCTGAAACCAATCAAGACTAAAGGATCTGATCCTCACTAAAATGAGCTTTCACATCTTTTTATAGGTTAACATTCCAGAGATGTGCTTTTCCCTATGAATTTAATACAAAAAAAGTGCAGCACAGTCATTACTTACAAAGCTTGAAAGAACAGCACGCTCCAGTGAATTCTATATAACACACCAGCTCTTTTAGGATTGGAAGTAATAGCACTAGGGTGGTTTTCTTTTAAATATATGAAGACTGATTCAAAGGGAGAGGGGGAAAAGAGCTCTCACCACTTGACTGGTTTCTAAATAGGTGTTCTCAACTCTAATGGGCTTAATATTCTTATTCCAAGGAAAGCAGCTGCAATGTAAAGGCTTTTAAATACTGTATATGTAAACAAGCTAGTGAAGGTAATCCAATTGTTCATGGGTAGGGGTTTGCATATGGATGACACAAAACAAAATCTTAAAGGCCTGTTTACTGACCAGTTCTCCACATGCAGTGCACTGATATTCTGATGCACTGATAGAAGTCTGTAATTTGAAGTTGGTGCCAAACTCTAGAATTCCCAAGTTCAGATGTCAAAGGCTCCAACCTGGGTTTGGAGTAGGGATGTGCTCCGCTTCTAAACGGACCGGAGAAGCAGGAGCGGAGCGGGGGGCTTTGCCTGCCCTTAAGGAGGAGGCAAAGAGGATTGGGGAGCCAACGGAGCGTGGCGGAGAGGATCGAGGTGAAGGCAGATCCTTCGCCTTGATCCGGAGCTCCGCCGGAAAGGTAAGTGGGGTTTATCGGGCCCTGCCGCTGTCGCCGTCGCCCATGCGGTGACTGCGGCAGGGCCCGGTAACCCCCCCGCCCTCCTCTCCCTTACCTGCCTCCGTCCGCGGTCTGTCAGCGTCTTCAATTGAGCCCGCGGTTCCACTAGGAAGTCTGGGCCGCTTGCGGCCCAGACTTCCTGGTGGAACCGCGGGCTCAATTGAAGACGGCGACGGACTGCGGACGGAGGCAGGTAAGGTCCCCCTCTCCCTTGGTCCCTTACCGGGCTCTGCCGCCGTCGCCGCATGGGCGGCGATGGCGGCAGGGCCCGGTAACCCCCCCTATGGGGGGGAATGGAGCTCCGATCCGGATCCGGAGCTCCGAGCGGAGCGGAGTGGGCACAGGCAGAGTGGGGGCGGGGCGGAGCGGCCCGATCCGAAAATGGCGGATCTGAAAGTGAAGCGGAGTGGGGGGTCCGTGCACACCCCTAGTTTGGAGGTGTGTCAACCAGTTCTGGATGGGGTTACACTCACCCTGAAAGACTGTGTTTGCAGCTTGGGGGTGCTCCTGGAACTGTCGCTCCAAATGAAAGCTCAGTTGGATGCGATGGCCAGGAGTGCCTACTATCAGCTTCAGCTGATACACCAGCTCTGCCCCTTCCGAGAGTTGGAAGACCTAAAGACGGTAGTGGACGTGCTGGTAATTTTGAGGCTTGACTTCTACAGTGCCCTGTACATAGAGCTACCTTTGTACCTAGTCCAGAAACTTCAACTAGTTCAAAATATGGCAGCCAGGTTGGTCACCAGTACACCTAGGGGTGACAATATTACACCAATTTTAAAATCACTTCACTGGCTGCCAATTAGTTTCTGAGCGAAGTATAAAGTGTTGGCTACTACCTTTAAAGCCCTACATGGTTTGGGTCCAGGTTACCAGCAGAATTGCCTTTTCCCATACAATCTGCTTCGCACACTCAGGTCTTCTGGGAAGAATTTACTTCAGCCAGCTAAAACTAGATTGACAACTGTTACCCAGAGGACCTTCTCTTCTGCCGCTCCCAGACTGTGGAATGGCCTACCGGGAGAGATTTGCCAACTTAACAATCTTTCTCAATATAAAAAAGCTATAAAGACTGATCTCTTCTGGCAGGCCTACCCAGTCGAATTTTAAGGTGTCTGGCTATTATTTTAATAATGTATTAGTTTTATACGTTTTAATCAGTTTTATGTATTTTATAACATTTTTGTATTCTATGTTGTTCCCCGCCTTGATCCAGAGGAAGAGGCTGGTTATTATTATTATTATTATTATTATTATTATTATTATTATTATTATTATTGGAATCCATTGTTCAGAGCCATTACAGCCCAAATGGAAATGCTCATCACTTAGTTTCCGCATTTACTTCTGTGCTGAGAATCTCTCCATGCATGCATCGCTGTTTGTATACCTTTTACTATGTGTGTTGAAGAGGATAAGGACATTTTTGTGCATTTCACAATACAGATCTTCTCATATAATGCTATATGAGTGCTCCACAGAGATGCTTAATAATATGGTGTGCTTGGGGGGGATCCATAGTGTGTTGTAAGCAATGTTAGTACACTTAGTAGTTAGTTGCTAGGCATGCCAGTCCTACATATTTTCATTAGAGTTGGAAGTAATATTCACAAATTAATTTCAGCTCAGATTTGAACCGGGGTACCTGCTAGGTACCATTACAGCTCACAATGTTGCAATGGTACATGAATTATCACACACCCCTGCAAGTCTGCAATTTGTAGCAAATCTTACCTTTGAGCCATTTGGTAGTACTGAGTCTCTGACAATTTCAGTATGCATAAAGTCCACCTAGTCCCGAAATGATGCTTTATGTGTCATTGTGACATAGATTTCAATGCATATATATGTAACATGTTACAGCATGTACATTTTAGCTAATTTTCATACTGTGAAAGAATATTGTCCTTCAGTGAATCCATATTAATTCATGCCCTTGCATTTTCTACCAGTCCTGAAATTGATCTTAAAAGTTTCGGCCACCAATTCAGAATTGAGAATATCTTCTGCAAAGAGACTGAATGTCAACAGCAATGAAGCAAATAAAAAAAACAAGAAAAAAAGACTAGCATGGAAAACTCAAGGATAAGGGGCCATGGTGGGGGGAATAAACCATTACTTTTCTCCATAACTAACAGTATATTTATGTGTGCTTTCATTATTCTGTGCCATATGGTTTCAGAAAACATGAAGAGCTTCCTGTGTCAGTTTAGAGAAAGCGCAATATCTTCTTTCTCCTTCATTACAAGTGTAATGGCTCTACTATTTTCATTTAAAAATTAGCAAATACTAGTTAATAAACCTAGCTTCTGTAGCCTCTGCAACAACTTCATTACCCCTGAATATCCAAAAAGAACCACTCCCCATTGACAAAACAATGGTCAAAACAGATATTTTGGATTTATGGGAGTTGAAATCCAAAACACCAGGTTGGGGAAGGCTGCCATAAAATAATATCTAGTAGAAAAACATTCCTTTTGAATCATTTCAGAGGGAGTTCCAAAGACAGCATGCCACCCAACAGAATGCCTTCAACCATTTCATTTGCAGGATGTGTGGATTGTGGAGAAAGACCTCTTCTTCCAACCTCAGTGAACTTCATGAAGATTAGGACACTACTAAAGATATGTAGAGCCCTGCAACAGTTTGTATATTCCATCTCTTCCTATTTACCAGAGAACAACAGTCCCTATCTTGTAACTGTCCCTTGTAAATCAATGACCCTGTTCAGACAACATGCTAAGCCATGGTTAGGCCACTAAACTTTTTGCAGCAAATGGTTAGTGAGTGTGTTTAAACTGTGGTTATGTAGCCATCGTGGTTAGGAATGGTTCACACGACATGCTAAGCCATAATGTTTAGCTAAAAATACTTAACCATTATGACTTAGTGTGTCATCTGAACAGGTCACTGTGTCCCCAGTTTTCATTTAAGGAAGATTTTGAGTTTATTTGATGTTTTATTTAGTTAGGCCTAGTTCAGACACATTATGAATCTGAGACAACATGAGCCTTGGCCCACATGTTCTCTTGTCTCTATTATTTGTGAGATGAGACAATTCATGCTTCCTATCTGGTGTTGTTCTAAACCATAGTTTGCCATTTTATCAGAATTCAGGAAACTTGTCTGAATTTAGCTTTAACTGGACACATATTTGTCGGGGATGGAATTCAACCCCCTCTCTTGGATCTCTAAAAGATAAATCTCAAAGTGGAAAGATATATCTTGACTTTAGTGTACATGAAAGAATGGCAGAGGAATGGATTTGTCAGTTTTGCTTTCTCCTGAATTCATTTTTAAAAAAGTAATTTCTATCCCATATATGAAGACATGTGTGAATTTTGGTAAATTAAAAATGGACTAAAACAAAATTCTCACTGATTTGCACCTGCCAAATTCAATGGATATAGCTATTCCTAGCGTGGAGAGGACCATGTTGTACTGTCTGTAATATAGCTGTTAAAGATGAGGTACCTGTCAGAAAAAAGAGGTGGCAACCATCATTCAGCAAAAATATGGTAATACATGGATACTGCAATGGCCATCACTGCCATGGGCCATTCCAACATGATTTATAAAAGTATTATTACATTCCTGGGGAAGGTGCCCCCTCACTTGATTTCCATCAGCTCATATGAGATGAGACGGCTTATGACTAGGTGCAGACTGAATTCACTCCAGAGGA
Source organism: Elgaria multicarinata webbii (assembly GCF_023053635.1). Classification (NCBI taxonomy): domain Eukaryota; kingdom Metazoa; phylum Chordata; class Lepidosauria; order Squamata; family Anguidae; genus Elgaria; species Elgaria multicarinata. The sequence continues at coordinate 42,363,899 of NC_086177.1, read as the reverse complement.
TGGAAGTGAAGGCACACTATAGGTCCCACCACAGTGTGAAAGCAGATTGCCCAGCTGACTGTCTCAAGGTAGAGGACATGGTACACTTCCCAGCAGAATGCCCATTGTACACAGAGCTGGGGAAGCAATATCTTGAGCCCTTAATAATTGGGTTCAGGGACAACTCCTCTCTAAGCATAACTATCACTATTGGCTGGTACAGATTATTGTATGTCATATAGGACTGCCAAGTTTGTCAAACAGGCACTGGAGAAACATCATAGACGACTGTCAGAAAGACTAAAGTTGTCAATATAATATAAAATGTTAGCAAATATGGTTCAGGATTATGAAATGTTTTAACTTGCTCTTGTTAGCCTTTTTATTAGCAGTTTGTACTCTGGTATTTCCTCTGAGAGGAGTATTTTATTATGTTTCTGTATGCATATGGCCTGATTGGCTAATAAGCAATAAACTGTTGTTGTTGTTGTTGTTATATACATGGAGATTGAAAGCCAGAGTTTAAGGGACCAGCACTCAAATCCATGGCTCTGGATGAACAAATTCAACAGTTTGAGTTTTCCCCCATGGACCCCGCTTTCATTTTACCTTTGAGCATTTTGACCACAAATGCATTTCCTGAAGCCCAGTAATATTATTCCCTTGATGCTTCTGGCACCGGGGGGGGGGGGAGTCTAAAAGATTGGGGGGGGGTTTCACTTCCTGTCAAAGTAAGGTAAGGCATCCCCTCTCCCCCCAAATTTCTTAGAATCTCATCTGCTCCCTGAAACCAGCTGAAAACACTCCCCCTTTTACAGGGGATGAAATTTGGGGGAGATTTTTTTTTGCCACAGCAGACGTTTCAGTACTCCTGCTTAAAAGTAGATTTCCAGCTCAGTTCAGCTCACTTGCTTCTTCTGTTCCCATTCCTGACTCATGTCATGAATCCTGGGTTTGTTAGATGTAAAGGCAATAATAGCTTTAGTACAAGAACAGGATAGGTTCTTTCATTTTCAAATTAGGGGTTATCCTACAACAATGCTCTGTAAGGGAGTGTATATAAATTCTAACTATTATCACAACATGCCTCTTAGCCCTGCTCCCATGAACCAGATATACTGCAGTGCATCGAAGTCTGACTTCAGTAGACACATGCTGGAGCTGCTAAAGCATGCTGGAAATGGCCCACAAATTGCAGTACTTAGCATCTCTTCAGTTAAAATATCCCAAGGTACAGCAGTTTGGGAATGAAACAGAAATCCAGAATAAGCCTGGTTTAACAGCAATTTGGTGGTTGTGACTTGAATCAACAGCAGCCTGATTTAATATTAACTTGATTGGGTGAAATTTTCATAGATTATAAAAGATGAGGTCAACAGAGAGGTCAACATCTGTATTTGTGCTCATGATGGTTGCTAAAAGCTGCCTTTCAAATCAGAGGTTAATTGTTTGGCTTAAAAGTGTAATTTATTTTTTGATGCTGAATTAGCAATACTTAGGCATATTATGCATGCATTAGTAAAGAAAGCAGATTAGTTAAGCCTCTGTAAATGAATTTCAAAAAGCCTTGGTTTTGAAACAGAGTATGTGTAACACATTGTAACAAGACATGGGATATCATTAAATAAATTAAGCATCTGTTCATGTGTTGCTTGATTTGTTAAAATTAGGACCTGACTCATAATATTTGACTGTTTTATTTACAGCCATTCTGCTAGATGCAAGCTGGTTGTACTTTTCCCTCTCCGAAGAGAGATAAGTCCTTTCTCTTCCAAAGTTCCACAGAACAACCACTTCTATTTTATTTTGCCTTTGTGATGTCAGGAATCCTCACAAATACCTTTGGCTGAAATCCATACACCTAATTTCAAATATCTTTCTGGAGTTCCAGTGTAATCTTTAAAATAACTCCAGGGAAATGCTTTGTAGGCTGCATCCTGTGATCTATCCCTATGTAAAAATTCATTGCAAATCCCATTTTTGCATAACAAGAGATGAAACAGAGACCAAGCATGGTCTTATTTGGTCCATAAATTATGATCACAGTGGAGATTTACATATCTTATGCTTTAATTGGAGTGAGTAGGCTGTGACTTTCGGGCAGGATGTCTACCAACTGATAACATGATAGAATAGATACAAATGCCCACCAGTTGTCATTTGGCACCAATCACATTCCTGAAATTATTTATTACTATAATTAGCAGCAGCATCAAGCTAGGAATAGGTGAAGTACAGAGTATTTAACGAATTCACTAAATGCGCAAATTGAGTTGATGTTGCATCACCTAAGTCTATCACTTCATCCAGAGACTATGGTGAGTCATCATAAACTCAACTCCAGACTAACTGCCTTCTGGTCTCATGTATGTATATTTGTTAACTGCCTAAATGAATAAAAGCTACTTTTATCCATGGCACGGAATCTGGATGTATTTGTTCTCCTTCAAAAAATTACTAAGGTTGCACAGACAGATTCTGGAAAAATCATGAGGAACTTGTAAGCTCATTCTCTAGAATTGTGATGGTAGTAAAGGCATACAAAGCAAAGCCACTTTGCTTAAGTGCCAAAATTAATATTCATGAGCATTCTTCTCGTTGCCTGACTGAAATGCCCCAAAGAAAATTCCTTCAACATATTCTTCTTGTTGTTGTTTTTAAATTCTAGGTCTGCTGCTTTATATCCAAATAGTGCCAGAAATCTTTCCTACAGAACATTCGTTCTTTTCTTATATGGTTACAGAAGGTAGTAAAACAAGGTAATAAAAGATAAAGGACCTGTGTGCACCTGGCAATGAGGTGCAGACACAGGTAAATCATAGGTAATCACAATTGTAATACCTTCTTTCCAGCTGTTCCTCTCCTCCGTTTTGTGTTGGCAGATCCTTTCCAGGGGTTATACTATATGACATGTTATTATAATAATTATTACTACTATCATCGTTAGGAGGAAGAGCAGCAGTTATAACAGGATTCCATTATTTTGCATTGTTGTATATGCAAAGGTATAAAAGGAAAGAGAGAGAGAGAGAGAGAGAGAAGATCCCAAATATTTTGTTATGTTGTTTCCTCATCTAATTTACAACACCTAAGGGTGGTAGTATTTAGAAATCCCATTTGATCTGAAGTGTGACTGCATTTATTATTTTTCTGCTTATTCCATTTCCAAAGTGGGTGGAAATTCCCAAGCTTCTACTTTACAGGGTCATTTTCATTGTGAGCGGGGAGCGCTAGAGACGTACGGTGCCCTTTGTAATGCTTTTACCTACAAGGCTGAGCAGATGAGCGGAAAGCAAGCCTACATGCAAGCAATATGAGTCCCCCAAAAACAACCACAATAAACTTAACATTCATATAGTACTTTCAAGTTTTTAAAACACAAATCTATTTGTAATTGTTACAACAACACTGTTAGGTAACTCAATATTTTTATTAGGGCTGTGCACGGATCCCCCGATCTGCTCCGGATCCTGATCTGCAACTTCTGGATTGGGTCCGTTCCGCTCCACGCCAATCCGCCAGTGGTCCGGTCCACTTCGCTGCGGAGCTCCGGATCTGAATCGGAGCTCCGTTTCCCCCCCATAGACTTGCATTGAAATCCAAACGCCTATAACATTTTTTCTGTTAACGTTAGAAACCTCAAAATCACCACCATGAGAGCTTATCCATGTATCCACCTTCATGCCCAGTTGGAAGTCAATCTGAGCCTCCCCTGATTTTTGAGGAATTTTTGAAAATCCCCCATAAAGGACAGTATGCTCATAAGGAAACCATACCTGCCCATAGGGATCCATTGCAAAGCGCTTGCCCATAGCAATCAAGAGCACAGATGATTTGGGGGAATCAAGATTTTTTCTAAATAAGAATCTTCATCTCAGATGAAACACTCCCAAAAATGCACACACACACACACACACACACACACACCAAGAAATCTTAAACAGGATGAGCACGCAATGCAGAAGGATACCCTCCCTGAGTCAAAGCAAGACACACACAAATCATCCGTGCAAGGCGGGCACAGAGGAGGACAGGCAGTACTGGGAGCAAGCATGCCAGAGGCTTGTGAGGTTGAACCACAAAGCCCATCATCTAGTACATCTCCCAGGCACCAGGAGGGCAGAGAGGCAGGCAGAGATGTACGACTATGCCATAGATTGATGGGGAAGTAAGTCCCAGCAGATACCCCACAACAACAGCACCCAGGTGGAGGCGGGAAGGCAGGCAGGCAGCAGACATTTCTGGGGGCACAACGAAGTGAGCCAAGGATTATTTCAAAGCCAGTAATGCAAACCGTCCCTGTGAGGCGGGAACAGCACAGAGAGATGCCTTTTCTTTTGCATCCCATAACTAGGGGACTAGGAGGATAAGAGTAAAGCTTTGTGATCCTTGCTTCAGAGTTGATTGACTGCACTGTGATCACAGCTATTAATAACGTTAATAATAGCAGTACTAATATTAATATTAATAGTAATAATAATAATAACAACCACAACAATAAGGAGTTGAACCACGATGAAAGCCTGCCTGACTTCACTGAAGAGGGAAAGCCAGGAGAGCTTGGGCTATGAGGTGTATAATAAATGTAATAAATAAATAAATAAATAAATAAATAAATAAACACAGGAGGGGTGGAATTAAAAGCAGCAGTGTTGCTGAATCACAACAACAAGAAGAATTAAAAAAAGGCTATGTCTGTCTTTTACCAGTAAGAGGAAAGTGGACGTGCCCAGAGAGAGGGGGAACGTGCCCATTTGACTGGCCCTGTTTAAGGACCAGTCTTTCAGAAGCTACCATACACTTCAACTCATGACAGGCATGCCATGTAGCTTCATTGGCTAACCTTTGGAGGGTTCTGATGACCCTCCAAGGACAGGAGTGCACCGGGCACATCCACATGCCGTAGGGGACCTCATCCCCTTGCACCACATCTATTCATTTGTTCACCAAGGTTAGGGTGGGTAGCAGTGCTGTGTTTCCTATCTGTTATTTATTTGCTAAGTATATGATTTAAGGTTGTATTTGTGTGTTTGGTGGGGCTACTGTTTCAAAAAACACTGGGGAAAGTCCGTTCAGAGACTAAGAAAGAAAAGTTTCCCAGTATCCCAAGTTACTAAGTATCCTGTTTTGCTTATCCCCCCCCCCCTCCAACTTTGGGATTGTAGGATGCTTCATCAGGTGATCATGATTGGGAGTTGAATCTGCCTCTCATCACTTCAAAAAATGTTACCCCCCTCCCACTTTTTTTACCCTATTTTTTAAAAAAATATAGCAAGCAAACCACAGCACAAAAACTGCTTAAAATATGCACAAATGACCCCCCACCCACGACTCTCTAAGCACATTCAGTTCCAAGGGTGTAGCTTGAAAAACAAAAAAATTATACGCTAATCTTTTCCGCAATGCAATCCTATGGGGAAAATATCCATAATGGCGGGCGGAGCGCTCCGTGTAAAAGCGAATTATTCGCTTTCGGATGCTTCTCTTCGCCATGCTTCGCTAGCCACCCGATCTGCTTCTCCTCCGCCTGTAACAGAGGCGAATCAGGCCGCTCCGCTATCACTTCTAAGAACCGAAGAGAAGTGGATCACAGCCCTAATTTTGATCCCCCATTTTGCAGATGGGGAGACTGAGGCTGAGAGAGAGGCTGGATTCAGTAGGGTGACCATATGAAAAGGAGGACAGGGCTCCTGTATCTTTAACAGTTGTATTGAAAAGGAAATTTCAGCAGGTGTCATTTGTATATATGGAAAACCTGGTGAAATTTTCTCTTCATCACAACAGTTAAAGCTGCAGGTGCCCTGCCCTCTTTTAAATCTGGTCACTCTAGTATAGCTCCTGCAGCTTTAACTGTTGTGATGAAGACAGAATTTCATCAGGTTCTCCATATATACAAATGACACTTGCTGAAATTTCCTTTTCTATGCAACTGTTAAAGATACAGGAGCCCTGTCCTCCTTTTCATATGGTCACCCTAGATTCAGACAAAATGCTAATCAATGGGGGGGGGGGGTAATAGGAACAAAATGGAAAACAACCATTGATTAGTGTGCTGTCCGAACCCGGCCAGAGAGAGAGGCCACCAGTGAGTTCAGAGTTGATGTCAGAGCTGAGATTCAAACTGGTGACTTCCTGATTCATAGCTCTGTTAGCCACCATGCAACATCACTCTTTCACCCCAATATCCTCTACTGACTAAAAACATCTTAGCATTGCTTAGTTTTACTGCTTTTACTCATGAATACCCTGATGAAAATCCCTCCGAACAAGACACTACCAGCTTCTATTTGCTGCAGGAGGGAAGTTGCTATTGAGAATTTTTCTTTTTATGGCAGGTTATAAATTACTGAAGTAAATAAAAGCGATAAATAACTGAAGTAAACAAAAACACACGCACAAAACACTTAAAGCAGTAGGTGGTCATGCTCCTAGGAGTCCTGGCTGGCCATGACAATGCTACATCATCATGTGATGCTTCAGGAACCAATCAGAGGGAGGGCAATGCATTCTGCCTTCAATTGAAGGAAACCCAAAAGTCCACTGGTGGGGCTTCCAGGAGCATGCTTGCTCCCCACTATGTTACTAGGACCATGAAACAAGATGCAGCAGTGAAAAAGGAAATCAGGAATCAAGTTTCATGGCAGCTTCCCCCCCCCCCCCCGGAACTCCCAATTTTTAATAGGAAAAAATCCCTTTTTGCTCAGCCATACAATTACATTGTACAAGAGACAGAGGCCCAGTTCGCATGTAACAAGAAGCCAACATGGGTGAATTTTGGCCACCATTGTGAATAGCTGAATATGTTTTAGAGTTACAGGAGGCTTTTTGTGTCTTAAATATACAAAATGGTGGATGCTGCCATAGTGGCTTCTCATTATGTGTGAATCAGGTCAGAGAGGAATAAGGGTGATCAGCTATTAGAGTCATGTTGTTATCTGCCATTATTATTATTATTATTATTATTATTATTATTTATTGCATTTTTATACTGCCCAACAGCTGAAGCTCCCTGAGCGGTTCACAAAAACTAAAACCATTCCAAGTATAAAACAAACAGTATAAAAACATGATATAAAACACACATTAAAAACTGATTAAAAACATACCATACATGCCATGGGATGTTTATGAAGGGCAAGATATAAGTAAAATGAAATAAAGAAATCAGTTAAATAATAGATTTGTTAAGGTTTCCCCCCACTCCCTTGACAAGGCTCCTGTGGTCTTAATATTTCCCATCAACGCATCTGCTGGAATTCTATTATTTAACTTTGAAAGACTGAGGAACCAATTAGGAAAAAAACCACACCTGATAAACCCAAGAGGTTTTTTAAAAGTGACTAATGGTGTGGGAGTCAGGCAGATGGCAAGAAAGGCAAGCCCAGACTTCCCCAACCTGGTGCATTCCAGATGTGTTAGACTACAATTCCCAGCATGCCCCAGACAGACAGCTATGGTGGTTCCAGAAAGGCTTTGCTGGAGCTGTTAGTCTTGGAGAGAGACTTGAATAAGAAGGAAAAAGTGGGTTGTCAAATAAAGGCAGCATGACAATAGGCAAGGAGGACTTAGAGAAAGAAACCTGGAGCTTCTAGAACTGAGTGAAGGGGTGGGAGGTGATGTCCATTTCCCTTAATATACTCCAGTGAGAGGAGAAATCCTCCAATAGTTTCTTAGGGCTAAAACTCACCATTAGCGGTGTTAGTTAGGGTGACCATATGAAAAGGAGGACAGGGCTCCTGTATCTTTAACAGTTGCATAGAAAAGGGAATTTCAGCAGATGTCATTTGTATGCATGCAGCACCTGGTGAAATTCCCTCTTCATCACAACAGTAAAAGCTGCAGATATAAAAGAGGACAGGGCTCCTGTGTTTTTTAAAAGAACATTCTTGTTAATTTCCTCTGGAAAATCGCTTCTACGTGAAAGCTCAGCTCTAGATCAGGTTCTGAGGAGATACGGGGATTTGGGTGAAGACTTTTCATAGGGTGACCATATGAAAAGGAGGACAGGGCTCCTGTATCTTTAACAGTTGTATTGAAAAGGAAATTTCAGCAGGTGTCATTTGTATATATGGAGAACCTGGTGAAATTTCCTCTTCATCACAACAGTTAAAGCTGCAGGCGCCCTGCCCTCTTTTAAATCTGGTCACACTAGTATAGCTCCTGCAGTCTTAACTGTTGTGATGAAGAGGGAATTTCACCAGGTTCTCCATATATAAAAATGACACCTGCTGAAATTCCTTTTTCTATGCAACTGTTAAAGATACAGGAGCCCTGTCTTCCTTGTCATATGGTCACCCTACCTTTCAGAGAGACAAGAAGAGTCAAACATTGATGTGGCCTTGATAAAGAACTGGATAGTTCAGAGACTTTAGAAAATTATGACATTAGCAACCATAATGGAAGAGGGGGGAGTTTAATGAAGAGATTATGAATCAACAGATAAGTTATGAAAGAAGTAGTTTGCTGCAGTCTAAATGACTACTTTTTTACCCGATTTACTTGATTGTGGTGATCTAGCAAGAGATACGGAACGTGGCAATCTTGTAAGCAGCTGTAGACACCTTTGATGGCTGACTGACCACTTACATTTTTCCACAGGTAGTGTGCTGTGGTCTAACTGCTACTCATCTATCACACAAGGTGAGTTGCCTGCCTGTTTTGCAGAGCAGTTTTTTGTTCAGGCGATATTTGATGAAGGAAGCCAAAGAAGCACACTAGCCACATTGTGGCTCTCCCAGGTCATTTGGCTAGTGCTGAGCTCCACAACCGATTTCGCCTTTTTTGCCTTTGCGAATGCATTTCTTACCACCTCATCTACATTCAGGATGGTCCTCGGAGTAAGCGGTCCTTTCCCTTTTAAATTGGCACACCATAACCATACTGGCCTGCTTTTGAAAGACCATGAGCCGAATCACCTAACACCAGCATAAATATTTTCTTTTTCTTTTTTTTAAGAACCAGACCCTTCGCCCTCTTTTCACTTTGCTTCCATTAGTAGCAAATCCCCCTTGTCCTTTTTAATTTTTAATTACCATTGTCTGTTCACCTTTGTTTTACCCATGACATCTTCAATTTAAACAGTATCAGAGAGGTTGATGTGAACAGTTTTCTTTTCAGCTTAAGTGACTGCAGCTCGTTTAGTTGTTAATTATGCAGGGAGGTTTGCATGGCTGCGGCTGGTAATTTGAATATGCTCCCAATGTCAGGTCTGTGTCTGGGCGGCTGAGCTTGTAAAAGGATTATGATGTATATATGGTTCATGGCTAAGAGGGCTAATGAAAGAACCTCATTTAATCAAACACAATTAATTAAACGAACTTATGATATTAACCCATCTTTCCGTGCATGTATAATTTATATTAATTGATCTTCTGCATTGAAATTGACCAATCAGGTAGGCTGCTGACAGCCCAAGAAAGAGAGGAACTACCATTAGCATTAGTTTGATGCAAACTGTAATTGATGGGTCAGTGTGTTTTAGGGATGTAGCTAAAGCTTTGTTAATTGTCATAAGAAGTTCAAATTGATTGTGTCTGCATTAGTACATAAATTTAAATTGATTAATGTTTTGTTCTAAAATTAATGTCTATACTGGATGGGGTGATACAATGCTTTATTTATTGGATTCATTAATGCACTTAGAGGAGGGGGGAAATAGCATTGAAGTTAGGTAACGGAGTGTAGATCGTTAAGGATGAGTTCAATGGAGCCATTTGAGGGACAGCAGACAGCATTCCAACACGGAGTCTGAGCTGCTCACTCCAACCCCTCCTATAAAACACCCATGTGCACAACCGTGCATGCACACACACGCACACACATACACACACCAGCACACCAGCATTCAAGCTCACAAAAAGACTACTTCTTAAGAGGGTTGCAAGAGACATGGCCTGAAATATTGTAGGCAGAGAGAAAAAGAATGGGAAGTTAAGAACCTTGTGGGGTGGGTGGCAGATGCATGTCATGTAGTTAAAGAACAATGCTATTTAAACTCAATGCGCCCCCCAAATTCCTTCAAAATACCGTTTTCTGCATACGTTGCCTCTAACTTGCACTGAATTGTGATAGGTGAGAGATGGGAGGGAATAGTGATATCATCACAACAACACAATTGGATAGTAACAGAAGTTCCTCTCTCTCTTGCTCACTTTCGCAAGACATTACAGCATAAGCTTATTAATATACAGTTCTATATTTGCCAGGCTCTGCTATATGCAAGCCACATGTTGGATTCTGTGTTCCATGGCAGGTCTCTTTTCGACATGGTTTATAGCAGCCACACTCTTTGATACAGTTTGTTCTCCTGGTTATCACTTTATATTTCAGTATCTTTCCCTTTCTGACATGCAATTTTGCAGGGCCAAAGCAATGTACAAGATCTACCGGGGGGGGGGGGGGTACTTTAATTCATTTATAACTCCCTTTTTTTGTCTTGCCACAGAAAAAGCTTAGCATCTGTTTCTTATAAACTAATTTAAACAGAAAACGTGTAATGCATCCCAACCCTTTTTGCAAAATGGCTCTTTATTTTATTGGAGAAATAAAGCAGTTTGACTGTTCAGCTTTACTATGGCGCAGTCATGTTCTAAGGAACAGGACCTCTCCATTTTTCATGAGGAAGCATTCTGAACTGCACACAGTAGAGAAGATTAGGTATCTTCTCCTTGCTGTCTTATTGAAGTATGGGATGCAATGTATTATTTACAGTCTGTTCCCCTAGTTTAAAGAGAGTTGAAATATATTCAAATAACACTCCATGTGGTGGCACTAGCGAGTAGCAAACATCATCATAATTGGTTCCTTGAGCACATTTTTACTCTCTGAACTTTTGAGGTTGTGCTAATGGGTACCCCTGACTTGTTTTTCTATTTCTTTTGACTTTTTTTTTTAAAAAAAGACAACAATTCAAAGCGAAGTCATAGTGTTCCAAGGCCATAGGGTTAAGCCATGAGATCCGTCACACCCGGCAATATTCTGCAATACTTTTGACAGTCTGGGTAAATGAAGTTCTTTTTACTAGCTTAAATTATATGTTTAGTGCTCCACTTTTTATTGCCAGCTTTATATGATGTATACTGTATACAATAGAAGTAAAGACAGATGTATATATTCCTTTGGTGTTTATGGCTTTTGCTGTCCACCTCTAATTCATATTTACCGCCCTCACAATTAATTGTCACTTTGAACATGCATTTGGTCTTGTGGTGAGTTATTTTATCAGCTCTGTTTAGTTTTCAATTTGCAAAGCTTTATTCTAAATTACCCTTGCATATGTGCAAGCGTGCCTTCGTGAAGCAAGTACATGGGACAAGCGCAAAAAAGCATCTCTGCATACGTCACATGAGGAAACACGATGGGGGATAAAAGGGGGGAATTTATTACATAAACCACATGGGGGGGATGGAAAGGAGGCCTATGTGCTACTGCATGATACACTAGAAATTCTCCCTGCAGGCACATTGCACTTATCGGCAAGAAGAGAGAAAGAACGAGCACCTTGGGAAGCAGTGCTTTAAATCCAGACACTTGCTGTCATTTTTTCAAAGTCGGGGAGGTAAAGAAGGGATAAAAGACCTCATGACTCAAATTAATGCTGTCTTAATTTAATAGCTGGGGGAAGAGGTCCCAGATCCAAATATTCTATGAGTGGCAATGAACTTGATTTGATCCCCACACTCCGAAAAAAGATCCCACTTAGCAATTAAAAGCAGAATGTGCTGTCACTTAAGAGTAATTATTTTATTAATTGTGTAGAGGCTTAGCCTACTGCCTAAGCAGTGCATCTGTGCCTGGAACAGTCCCCCACTTTTATGCATCAGGCTACCCACCTACCCCTTCTGCTCCTGACTTCATGCCTTTCTCAAAGCCTATCCTGAACCACTCTCACCTCACCTTACTTGCCCCTCTGTTCTTAGCTGGGGACCCTCCCCACCAAATTGCTGCTCCTTTGACCTCCCTAGCATCATTCCGATCTTCTCTCTCTAAAGGAGAGTGAAAGCCTCTTTGTCACACGCCAGGTTACTGCTGTGTTCTGTGCAGCACCTGACATTACTGGCACTGCAATCCATAGCCCAACTTATGATACAATTCAACCATATTATTTTAATTAAAGCTAGGGGTGTATGTTTTTTGTAAATTCTGTTCCATCTGCATTTCATGGATTGTCACATGCCTTTCATTCCATTGTCTGCTGATTGACAAAATCAGATTTTCCCCCCAATTTCCTAAATTCGTGGAAATTTGCGTTTGCACAATTTCTCAATTGCAAAAATGCAGAAATGCTCCACCAAAATGCACAAATCCCCCCCCCCCCCAATATGTATTTTAATGCTTTAGCCTATGACAGAAATGTGCATTTTTGGCCAGTTTTGTTTCTTTGACATATTTTTCTATGGCTAAATTTGTGTAAAATTCTGTAAAGTGAGAAAATTGGTCCACAAGACTGCAGAATCCATGCAACTTGGAAAAACCTAGTCCATTGCAGAATTTGTGGGTCAGATTTATACAAATCCAAATTCATTTGAATCCATTGTGGATTTCTCCAACATCGCTAATTAAAGCTAGCATAATGATGTCATATGGACTCATATATGAATTGGTTTGCCATTACCCATGTACTAAGATTTAACTTGTGTTCAGTTGTGTAGTGGTCACATTCATCATGTCATTCCCCACAGCCATCTCCAAGGAGAGTCCAAAAATGCAGGCAACTGTGTTGATCCATATCAACAAACCAGTTCTAGCAATTTTATCTCCACTAGGGGCCTTGCTAGACCTACCGGGTGTTCCGTGCTTGAGGAGGGGTGAAAGTGGGTTTTCCTGTATAGGTGTGACGCCTCATGGTCCACACCTTGTGTGAGTTATCCAGGTGTTGGAGGGGGGGTTGCGGGAGTTTGCTCTGGTTGTGGTGCTGTTGGGTCGAGCATGGCATGCGCAGCCACACCGGCCTGATTTTCGTCCGCGGCACAATTTGCGCAAGTGTGAAAGAACGCAATCCGCAGTGATTGGTGGTGGCGGCTGAAGTGCCGCTGCTGCTTTTGTTGCATGCCCCCCCCCTCGGGCTGGGCAGAGGGGAGGCAGTTGGCATTGGGTGATGACCCACAGGGGGCATGGCCAGCAGTGGCAGGAGGATGGGAAAGAGTGGCATTGTTGAACAGCAACATTGACAAGGCAGGGATGCTGTCATTTGCTTTCGGGGGTGATGACAGATGTATTGTGATCCGAGGACAGTCGTCTGCACGTGCACTCTGCGCCTACATCTCCCATTTGGCCTCTGAGTTTTTCCGGCGATGACCGGCCCTGAACCCTTCCCCCAATCCCACAGAGTCAACCCACATTATGGTTTTTCACACGCCGGTACTCTGTCCGCATACCCTTGGTTTCAGTGCGACACTCTTCTGCGGTTCGTTTATGGCCTCTCTTGCCCTTCTCCCATGCCACTTGTTGGAACACATTAAAGTTGCGGTGGCTAGCCCTTAGCTGCTCTTGTATCCTCTGTTCTCCCCAAATCTAGAATCTCCTGGTGCCGCCAAGTGACCCCCCTCCCATTCGGAGGCATTCCTGATACCTACATATGGGCCAAGCAGGAAGAAGGGGGGCTTGTCAGTTTCCACACCAGCGGAGGTGCGAAACCAGCATCAGCAGCCTGCCACCGTCACTCACCCCCCCCCCAGCAAATGCAGTCAGAAGGATAGGGGAGTGTATTGACATAGTGCAAAGGGGCCCCAGGGCATGTGCCCACCCCCTCGGCTGATGTTTCCCTGACCTTCCGCCTGCCACCGCGTGGCCAATGGAAGATGGCCGCCCACCCTCGCCTGTTGCCCCCTTACAGCCAGCTGCCATGTACCCACACCAATAGGCACATAGCCCTGCCTGCCTCTACCGTGCCCGTCATTCCCCCACTCACCTTTACATCATCCGCGCAGCCTAAACCACCGGCATTAGTACAGTACTTGTGGCTGCCCACCGCGACAGGCCACCAACTTCCCATTACAGTTGGATGCCCGCCTTCCCAAAAAGTGACCCACACAGAGGTACCAAGCTGCACGTAACCCACAGATTCACCACACACCCCCAACAACTCACCAGACAGTTTTTCGGTCGTCCGTTCATGTGCAAAGCGGACCTGTTTAGTTAAAAAAACCAAGCCGCCACGCCGCTGCCACAGCTGCACACGGGGCACAAATGGAGGATGAGGTTTGGCCAAAACCGTTGACCACTCCCCTTAGCACACCTTCTTCCTGACCAGTGCTGACATCGCTGGCAACCGCGCTGACCTCATTTCGTCCTATACCTCCGCCGCCCGTATCCAAATTAGTGCGCGCCGACAGGAAAAACTGGGCTTAAAGCCATTTCATAAAACACAGCACAACAGAGGTTTCACCACAGTGTGAACATGGATCCTGGTGAATGTCATGTGGATCTGTAAGGATGACACCAGTATGTAACACGTGCTACAGCCCCGTCTAGCAAAGGCCTAGGAGTAGGCCTTTTGTAAAGCTAATGGGTCTTAATTGCAATTCAAGATCATCCCACTGCAAAACACTTTGCATGATATCTGGAACAGTATATTGTTGTTGGGGAAATTCATTCCCGGCCACCAGCTTAGTTAGAAGGGAACAGCAAAACCTGAGGGGGGTGGCAGGTGACATCAGTGTCCCTGTTCATAAAAAAGTGTCAGTGTTGCATCCCTGTGAACGCTGACTCCACTACACCACTGCTTTTGTTGTGGGTTGGGCTATCAGGTCTATTTTTCAGCCTCCTATTACTACAGGAACATCAAGGACTACTAAGATGTTTGCATGTGGAAAGTCAGTTGACCCAGTCCTCATATAGTGAGCCCTAAGGGCTGGTTCACACAATAACTGGCCCCTTCACAATCACTCTGGGAACTTCCTGACTGTTAGAGCAGTGCGACAATGGAATCAGCTACCTAGGGAGGTTGTGGGCTCTCCCACACTAGAGGCCTTCAAGAGGCAGCTGGACAACCATCTGTCAGGGATGCTTTAGGGTGGATTCCTGCATTGAGCAGGGGGTTGGACTCGATGGCCTTGTAGGCCCCTTCCAACTCTGCTATTCTATGATTCTATGATTCTATGATTCTCATGGGGCTGCTCTAGGGCTCATGAGGAAATGCTCGTCATGTAGACTGGCACCTCCATATTGTAGTGCATGTATAGCCATTCTAATTTGAAATGTAGATAACATTATTTTTTATTGGTTCAAAACCACCTGATTAATGACCTCAGTACTTATTTTTCCCATTCTGTGGTTTTCTTTGCTTTGGCAGCAACAGGAAAAGATGCTTCTAATTCAGCTTCTTAGTGCTTTGTGCTCTCTGAGGCCTTTGCTAGACCTACCAGTAAATCTGCGACGGACGAGGGGAGACCCCATGATGCAAGTATCGCGGGATGTCACCCTCGTTTACACATCAGGCGAGGTGACCTCACAAAGAGAGCCGTCATGCCCGCCATATTTTTTTTTGTAGTTTTAAAGGGGACGATGCATACGAACAATTGTGCACAAAGGTAAGTGTTGTTGTTGTTTTTTTAAAAATGGGTTTCCTTGCTCCCACCACCCTGCCCACCAGGAAAAGCTGCAAAAACGGGCCACACGCTCGCAGTCTCGGGCTCAGCCTGAGACCATGGGAAAAAGCGGGCCCAAAGGGGTAGGCTATATCCCAGGGCCACGGAGGGTTGATCCCTGCCTGAGCCCGGGATCCCCTGTGAGTCATCTGAACGCACAGGGACGATCCCGGGTATCACCCTGGGATATAGCCTGGTCTTGCAAAGGCTTGAGTGAAAGTAACAAAGCCTTTCAATAGAGGAATAACTTTATTTAGAGGTATAGCATTGCCTTTACCTCCTTCTAAATGTACCTATTTTAAGGAGGTACATATTGAGGTCCTTCTTCAAGTGCTCCTTCTGTCAGAGGTTTGGAGTGTTGACCTCTAAAACTCTTCACAGTTTGAGGCCTCAGGAACTGATGGAACACCTCTTCCCATATGCACCTATCCATCCCTTAAGGTCATCTATGGAAGCCCTTCTTTGAGTGACAACTGAACTCTAAGGTTCAGAGTGTAGTGACAGAAAAGAGGGCTTTTTCATTAGTAGCCCCCAGCTTTGAAATGCTTTCCCCAGGGATGTTTGCCTGGCACCCACATGGTTAGATTGTCAGTGCCTTGCTAAGACTGTTCTGTTTTCCCAGGCATTTTAAGGATTTTAGTATTTTTAGAAATTTAAGAGCTACTTTTTTCGTCTCTGTGAAGTGCACTTTTTTTTTTAAAGTTCTTCTACCCAGTGGTAGTTTCAGCCTTTGAAATATGCTTTATATTTTATCATGTATGTTAGAATTTTGTGTGCTGTGTTGGATTTTATTGAACAAATCTGTTTTTGTTTAATTGTTATTGGTTTTTAATTCAACTGTGCAATGCCTAGATAATTGATTTTTATGAGGTGTTTAATAAATGGAATAAATAAATAAAATAATTTCTCCTGATGTAGAATGTCTGTTTAACTAAAATACTTTTGTTAAGTTTTTGTGCTAATTTGTATGGATTTCCCAGTATGCTCGCTTTAATATACTTTCCATTCAGCAATCCTGGAAGAGGGATGGGGAACCTTTAGCCCGCAAGCATAACAGAACATAAGAAATGCCCTGCTGGATCAGACCATCTAGTCCAGCACTTGGTTCACACAGCAGCCAACCAGCTATCAGCCAGGGATGAACAAGCAGGACATGGTGCAACAGCACCCTCCCATCCATGTTCCCCAGCAACTGGTGCATACAGGCTTATTGCCTCAAATAATGGAGGTAACACACAACCATCAGGGCAAGTAGCCATTGATAGCCTTTGCCTCCAGGAATTTATCCAAACTCCCCTTTAAAGCCACCCAAATTGGTGGACATCACTATATCTTGTGGCAGTGAGTTCCAGGGGAAGTCTTCATTTGGCCTACCAGCTTGCCTGCCTTCTCTTCCAATCACTGATCAGACATAAAATAGTTTCCCTGCTCCTATATCCACACTGCATTTAGGCTTTTAAAAAGCCTCCATTGGCACCAATGCTCCCCCTCGTAACATGATTATTTTATTCACTTTCAGGACACTAGGGGAGGGCTATTCTCTTCCCCAGATAGAAATTCAGGGCCCTTGACTCCCTCCAAATAACCTGTATACTAAAGTCTGGGGGAAATTGGGCTCTCTCATCAAGGCACTGACAGGAGGAGGTTATCAAGTACAACACCCAGAATCTCTGTAGTAGCTAGTATTCTTGTTTTCCTCCTTCAACCAGGTGTACTGCTATACTTGTTATCCTACTGAAAGATTTATCAGGGTAGTTTTCCCATAGTCTAAAAAAAAAAAACCAGAAAGTCTTGTTGACAACACATTTCTGTGCTCTTCGAAAACTCTCAGTACCAATTTCGGACAAAATTCCTTCACATTTAGAAGCCAACCCCTCATTTAATTTTCCAAGAAAACAAAATCCTCATAGAGGCAGTTCTATTAAATTTGACCGTGTGCTCCCCAACCCTGTGGGAACAATATTTGGTCTCATGCACAACTGAATTGTCATGGCCAAGTGGGACAGGGGCTAGTTTGTGTGGGGCAGATGCTGTGCTGAATTTTGGATATGGTACATATCAATGCTGCAATGTTTTGTTTTGTTTTTAATACCATACAACATTCAACTTTCCCTTAAACTATGTATTAGTATGGGTTCCCTTAGCTTTCCATGACTGTATCCATTTTAGGGATGAACAAATCTATCAATATCATTTTCTCTCAGTTTTTTAATTATTATTATTTATTTATTTATAAAGCACCATCAATTTTCCCAGCGCTGTACAGAATAAAACAAAACAAGACAATCTGCCATATGGCTTACAATCAATCTAAAATTTCCCTCCCGAATCTTAAGTCCAGTTCATCATAAACTTTGATAACTTTTCCAGTCTTCAATTTTGTTCATCCCAAACTTTGAGATTTTTTTTTTTTATCACGTGCACATGAAAAATTGTAAGTATTTCTGTGGATATTACTCCTAATACATTTATTTCTGCACACAATTTTTGCCTAATGTACACATTTTTATGCACAGTTTTACCTAATACACGTATTTTGTATGCATTTTTAATTGGCAAATTCCATTGCAAAATTTGAAGAAGTGCAAATAACTGGATTTTGGTTCATGATTGGTTTGAAAGTGTGAAATTAGGTAGGTTCACATTAAAGGAATATATTTGCTACTGCTGCTTTGCTGTTGCAAAAGCCAACTAACATTTGTATGTATTAATGTTTTCAACTATCATACCTGAAGTGAAAGAGATAAGGAGAGAGAGAGAGAGAGAGAGAGAGAGAGAGAGAGAGAGAGAGATTAGTTTTCTGTCTAGAAATTGGCTATCTGCAGCTTTCCTCCAAATCTACCCCAAAGGAAAACTTTCAAGATTCTCTTCTTGTTTACAATGATTATGGCCTAATCAGAGTAATATTTGTCCCTTTGTCATGTTACTTTAGCAGGGTGTGTTGAGTAAAGTGAACAGGTCCCCCCTTGTATTGATCAGCGATCATGGCAAAGAGCTATTATTAGATTTTGAAGGGGAAAAGGGAAAGCATTAGAAATGAAAAGGGGAGAGTGGGACAGGTTATTGATGATGGTAATAACCGTGTTCAGTGGTCTCCAAACACTGGAGCTGTAAAGTTGACCAGATGAGAAGATCAGTATAGATATGTTGAGAGAAACAGACAATATGAAGAAGTATGGAGCATATTGTCTTACCTGGCAGAGTTATTAAAGTTCATTGCAGGAAGATGAACTGTTTCAATATGTTAAACACTTGAGGCTGTTAGGAAAGAGTCGCTGTCACAGAAGAGGCATTGTTTGGGGAGCTCTTCATTTTCTCTCCCCTCCCTCTTAAAAATCCCAGCTTGTTTCAGACCCTACAAAGCTGATCACCCAACCTTTAGCATTTTTCTTATTGTTTTACCATAGCAGTTCCTTCCTATGTAAAAGCAAAACAATATCAAAATAACATTCATCTACTTTCAGCAGGAAGAGCTAAGCTGACATGCTGCCATTTATTTATTTATTTCCCCCTATCCTGCAAGGAAGTCAAGGTGGTGTATATAGTCCTCACTCGCCCCCGCCCCTATTTTATTTTAACAACAACCCTTTGAGGTAAATTATGCTGTGAGAAAGTGAATGGCCCAAGATACATAGTGATTTTCATAGCTGAATAAAGATTTAATTCCAGGAATCTCTGGTCAAAGTCCAACTATACCTCACTGCCTATATATATATTTATGGCAGTCCCTAGCTCTCTGCAGATAACCATTTGGTAGAATGCTTCGCTCTGCAAGAGCTATGTCATAGAAAATGGCTGCAGTATTTAAGGATTCATACCTGCTTATACATTATACACCATATTGACCTGGTTCAGACAACGTGCTAAACCATGCTGCTTAACCACAAAATGGTTAAGGGCATTCCTCTAACCATTTTGTGGTTAAGCAGCATGGTTTAGCACGTTGTCTGAACCAGGCCATTGTGTAATGAGACACACTAGTCAGTGTGATTCAGAATATGCTACTTTTTAATGAAAAAAATGGCTCCAATATAAGCAATTTAATGACAATAAAAAGGCAAAGCTATAATTCTGCATTCTTCTAGACAGTAAAGTACACTAAATTAAGAAACACCAAACTTTGAAGTATAAGTTTTACTTCAAGAATAAATTTTGCTTCAGTGTTACAGTCACTCTTCCCCTGAAAGGTGAACATATAATTCAATGTCCAAAGTGTAAGGATATTTTTAGGAAGGTCTGTCAACTTTTTTAACTTGACACACTTCTTCTATGCTATATGGATATTTGTGTTCATTAGACATTATTTATTTATTTATTACATTTATATACTGCCCCATAGCCGAAGCTCTCTGCGTGGTTTACAAAAGTTAAAAACAGTGAACATTAAAAACAAATACACAAAAAATGAAAAGCATAAAAACAGCAATATCAGTTAAAACAACTATTATAAATACTAATAATCCTGTATTAGGTACTATAGCTCAATTTTTCTTGCGTGAATTGTTCCAGGTTAGCAGGCATCCCCAAAAGGGATGATGTATTCTGGGTTCCTTCAACCTTGATTCTTCCGTGACCCAGTTCGTTCCATACTGCCTCTTATTGGCCTTGCGTAGAATTTTCTTCCTGCCTCAATTGCCATGGTCTCCGTGCCCTCCCTGAGGAGATTACTGTTATGAAGCACACACTGTGTTTGCATCACGCATAATGCCCTTGAATTCTTTCTCTCCTTCATTTCCAGTATTTTCAGTTATTTGTTTTCTTATCCCATCAAGGCAATCCACCTGTAACAAATCTTGAAAACAACATGTAATGGGCAATAGTTCAGATCTGCAGAAAGGGAAGATTTGACCTGAATAAAGATGGCTTGCTGTGCTATGAAGTGCCATAGCTAGACTGATGTTAACTTAACGGGTTTTGTTTTTTGTTTTTGTTTTTTTGCCGTAAGCTCTAATGAACCTGTGATCAGGCACTGTGCCAGTCAAACAACTGGGCAAAATTGCAGGTGGCCAAGAATATGGATGAGATTTTTTTTTTGAGACAATCATTCTAGCTAAGAATTGTTCTGAACGTGTTTGTCTTAAGCTCCTCTGTGTTCCATCCATCCATGTAAACAACCCATATGTTCAGTCAGGTTGAATTATGCATATATTTTAAAATGATATCTAGGATACTTTTTATTTAGTGGCACTACTAGAGAAGGCTTGCAATAACCATGGTATAAAGCTTTTCATACATCAATCAGGTAGCTTGGTACCAATGAAGTTTGTTCTAGCAAAATTACTATATGAGACACTCTGCTATAAAGGATAAGCATAATTAAGAAGTGTACGAGAGCAGTTATCATTTTCCCACTTACAGTTTTCAGGTTGTTGTCTGTGCTTTTCAAAGCCAACTGGTTTGGGTCTCCATCCTGTCCTCCTCCCTCCCAGGCATCCTTGCAAATGGGTTTCCTTTGACCGACACATACTATACAGGACTCGTTTACAGAGAACTTGAATGCATTTATGAAAGTGTGGTGCATCCAGGGTTATGCAGCATCAAAGGAGCTGAAGTCCCATCAGCATGATCCTACATCAAGGGCAGGCATCCCAGTGCCCTCCAGATGTTTTGTACTACAGCTCCCATGATCCCTGATAATTGGCCATGCTGGCTGGCATTGATAGGAGTTGTAGTCCAAAACATCAGGAGGGCACTAGGTTGCCTATCCTTACACAAAATGGCACAGTGCAGATTTGTCATTCCTGCTCCTCCCACTATCCAGATCTCTGCAGGAGCAGTAGGAGTGATATCATGATATAGCAATTTCCTTGTTCATGAGTGGAAGGAAAAACAAGTAAGAGAGCAACCCTATGGTCCCAGGAGAACATCTCAGGGACCATAGGATTCTTCAGAGTCCTGCCTCCAAGGGATGTACCATTATTCAAGCCATGTCTTACTGTCCTTGGTCCAGTCCTCTAGTTTAAGCATCACTGACCATTTCTTTTGTCTAGAACTCTCGCCTTCATCCCTCCTCTTCTCTCTCTTTCTCTCCTTTCTGCCTCTCTGCTTTTAGCCTCTACAGCTTGTTTCCTCTCCCCCAATCCAACCAATGTGGAGAGTAGTTCCTTGTTTATTCTTGCCAGTTAAGTTTCTGTTTCCTAAGACAAAACTTGTTGCCTTCTTGTTGAAATTCATAACATCTTGCATCTTTGGCTGGCTTTTTTGACCTTTGCTGAACCATTTAATATCATGTTTCTTGGGCTAAACTTCCTAACCTTTACATCCTAAGTAAACTTTTGACCTCTGAACTTCACTCTGAACTTGACTATAATTCACACAGAGAGAGAGTGGTTAATCCCTATTTGACAATATTATAAAACCATACGAAAGGCCAAAATGGAGGAATTTTCTGTTCCTTTATAGATATTGACAGGGGTTTAAAACATGCCAAACAGGCAACAATTGACCTATAGGGCCTAGTGTAGGTAGACGATGTCATTAGCTTAGCATAGCCTGGTATGTTTGGAGACCATTTCAGACACACATAGGCTTACTATAGAATTTGGTGACCCTGCCTTGATTGATGCTGTGGGCTTGGTGTAGCCTATACCATCATACGTTAAGAACCACCCTCCTTCAAAAACAATCCTGATTACAATCCCTTATCCAAAGACACTTATTTACATGTCAAGAAGAAATCTTGAATGAAGGATCCCTTCCAAGTCAAGATACTGAAAACTTTCCCCAAGAACAGGACCATTGCCGGTGAGTTCCCTAAAAAGGTTGCTAAAAAGTGGTGATTGCCTACAATATTTTACATCTACATGCTCTGGGGATCTGCTACTGCCTAACTCATTTGTCCAAAGTGACTTGTTCAGAATCATGTAACCTAAGACCATAGTTCTTCATTTCATCCATTTTTTCTGCTTGAAGCACAGCGACTTCTTTTCTAGTAAGCACGTATATTCAACTAATGCTGAACTATTTCACCTTCTGAAAGAAAAACCATACCAGAGCTAGAGTCTAAATTTGTATTTGTTTGGTGTTGCTTTCACACAGATTTACTGTATGGTACCTGCTCTATTAATCTTTGTATATGACTGGTTTCTCTGTTTAATTAAATTGGGCCCAATGAGGCATCGCACAGCCACATGATAAGCTCATTCATCTTTATTTGATTCTTTGTTGACACCTGAGTTTGCCCTATGACATAGGTTAAGTCATTGAGTGGCCATTACCTCCTTGTTTGCTCTCTCGTGTTTCTCCTAACCACCTTCCTGAAGTCAAATCCAGATGATTTGTGCCAATTTCATGGGGGCACAAACTGGAACATCCGATAACTTTCTACATGGCTGACTTTATACAATCTCGCCTGTACATCTCAAGCTGCTGCGTCTGTCAAAACACAATTTCTCCCCCCTTCTTATGGGCTTTGATAGAGCTATGAGTACTAGAGGAGAGGTCTCAATTATAAAATGTCATGACATTGCCGTACAATTTTTTACTGTAATTTCACAGTGTCACTTTGTGATTATTTCAGGATAGCTTTGAACCATGACTGAAATGAACGGTGGCCCCTTAGTGGACTGGGTGATACAAAGTGCGAGCTGGTCTGACAGAAACAGGCATTGTTAGGAATACTCTACATGGCATGAGGAAGGCACACACTGGTATCAGAACATCAGATTACCAAAGCCAGAGAGGGGCAAAAGACAATTAGAGAGGTGAAATGAAACAAGCATTGAAATGAAACAATCGTATTCATTCTTACTCAGAAGTAAGCCCCTCTGTGTCTATAGGACTGCGATCTGGGCCAAACAAGTTGGACAGCTGAACTTTAATTCACAAAAAAAGCCAACTTCCATCTTTGCTTTTAACTCAGAACATGCCAGTTTTGACCTGTAAAGCTCTTCAAAGTTTGAGGCCATGGTACATGATGGGACACTTCCTAGCATTTGTACCTGCCTGTTCCTTGAGGTCATTTATGGAAGCCCATCTTAAAGTGGCACCTAACTCTGACGTTTGGAGAGTGGGGACAAAAGAGAGGTGGGTTGCTTTTGGGGGGGCGATTCTCCTCAGCTCAAGGAAGCTCATCTGGCACCCACGTATTACTTTTCTTGTGCAAGGCTAAGAATTTTCTGTTCTCTCAAGCATTTCAAGTATTGGAAGGTTTTCTGTATTTGAATATTTTTGGCAATTTAAGATCTCTTTTAATCCCTGCTGTGTATTATTATTATTTTTTAGCTCCTATACCTGATAGTGTATTTGACATTTGTAATATGATTTATTATGCTGTGCTGGCATGTATTTATTGGGGTTTTATGCTGTGTTTATTGTGATTTATCATGTTGTTGTTGTTGTTACCACCACTGTTGCTGCTATAACATTTTAATTGTATAACACCTAAACAATCTGTTTATAGGCATTTAATAAATATAATAAATAATTCAATCAAAACAAAATTGAAATTTGATTACAGTAGGAACACAAGAAGCTGCTTTATACTGAGTCAGGTTATCAGTCCATCTGTTTGACAAGGGCAGAAGGTAGATGTTCTGATATTTTGGACTTCAACTCCCATAAGCCTCAGCCAGCATGTGCAATGGTCTAGAATGCTGTGTGTTGTATTCCAGAACGCCTGGAGACCTACTTCCTGCTCACCCCAGTCTACACTGACAGGCAGCAGCTTTTCCAGGGTTTTAGAATATTGTTGGCTGAGTGATGTTAGCCCTTTGGTCAATATTCAGTTATGTATTTTTGTGGGGGGGGGTAGTTTTTGTAAAGAGGTAGATCCATTTAACACTGAGACATAGAAATAAAATGTGATGCATATATTTAGGGCATGGATAACAATCTTCTGGCACCTAAAAGACTAATGGATAGATTAATTATGGCATAAGCTTTCATAATCTAGAGCAAGAGTATGCAAGTGGCAACTCTCCAAGTCTTTTGACTGACGGCTCCCACTATCCCTTGACATTGGCTATCCTTGCCAGGGCTGATGAAAGTTGTGAGCCAAAACTCCCTTGGTCTAGAGTCTAGTTCATCAAGTCCATGGAGAGGACTTCAGTCTCTGAAAACCTATGCCATGATAAATCTCGCTTTCAGATATAACAAGGCTCTTTGGATGATGTGCGTTTCTTGCTGTTAGAACACCTTCCATCAGTGGAACAGGGAAGGAGGTGACTTTCCTTTCTCCCTGTCGGCCTTTTATTGTCCCCAAAATGTGCTCTGTAGGGAATGGGGACCTTCTGGGGCAGATTTGCAGGGAGCTTTAGGTGGGATGAGAAGAGGGGGAAGGCCCATTGCAGGAGAGGATGTCCATTCGTGGGATTTCAGTGTTGGATTGTTGTTTTGGCTGCAGCAAACAAACATGGCTAATTCCTGGGAAGTGAAACATATATCACCCATACACAACTATTCACAAACCACTGTGCCAACATGCCAAGCATAAGACAGTCCATTTGTCTATGCACCTGCCAAATGAGCAGAGATAATGTATCAGTTAAAGAATCACAAAATAAGAGGTAACCTCATAAATCCAGATTATGTAAAAGGATGGCTAATAACCAAGCAACCTTAAATTGGAGATGGGCATAAATTCTCAGTGTTGTGGTAGTGATTTTTAAACATACAGTCTCTTCCCGGTGTGTGTGGGTGTGTGCGTGCAATCCTCATGATGCAGTAAATGTATATCAAAAATATGAATTCTGTTCTTAACTAAATGTTTAAGTGAAGAGAGAGGAGCCACTTCCTCCTCCTGAGCCCAGAAGGTGGGACACTGATCATCGGGCAATGCTTCATCATCTTAGTCCCAAATCCAAATCAAAGCGGGACGATTCAGGACACCTTGGGCCAAATCTGCTTTGGGACCAGATTGGGCTGCCTCAGCCCAAAGCAGCCAAACTGCTTCAGGTGATTCTGCCCAATAGCCAGGCACTGCCCCCTCACCCACCCGTGGGACTTACCTGAGCCTAAGCATGCACCGGTAAGCTGCTCGCCCTTCTCTCTGGGCTGCAGTAGTTTTAGGGTTGTAAACTATGGCAGCCAGCTATGGCCATTCCCAGCTGCTGTAGTTTACAACACTAAATCTATGGCAGCTCAGAGAGAAGGCCTCAGGTACGTCCCATGGGTCAGCAAGGGGGGAGTAGGTGAGCAGGGGAGTGGTGGGGATTGGTTGGTAGGGTGGGAGTCCAATGCACTTCCAGTCGGCCTTGCGCCCAGCTTTCTGAGGTGCACACAGATGCCTGAGGAATTGTAACAGCCACCCCTGCCTCAGATTCAGGAATGAATCCAGAGCAAGGCAGCCTGGGACCAAGGTGCCCCAGTTCAAATTTGGGCCTGTTAGGAATCCCTAAATCGATCTCCGAGTTGGATTGGGGTGGGGGGGTGGGAGGCTGTGCACAGCCCTACATAAAAGTCTTTTTCAGACACTGAAAACATGTATAATGATCTCTTGGGAGGTAGTATTTCAGTGGCAGTCCCCCAACTTGCATGCATTGAGCAGAACGTCTATGGAAGGACCCCAGATACAGCTGTAGAGAATGTTGTGCAAAAGACTGGCAAGCCTGCCTTTGCAGCTGCATGTGTGGGCCCTCTGGCTCCCCATTGAAAGTTGTTATTCAGAGAACAGTTATACATTCCAAGTTTGATACCAACTTGGCTCCCAAATCCATTTCCAAAAGTGGGAAGGAAATGTAAAATACAGCTATGCCTGTTTCCTTTGGATGTTAAGGGATTGGCATACAAATTGCCGTGCACATTCAAGGTAACGTTTTGTGTGTCAAATATGAGCTCCAGCTTGACCCTGCAACAGATGTCAAGTGGGACGGGAATGATACAAAAGCCAATCCAATGCAATATCTCCTTTGAAGATTGAAATAATGGAATGGAAGTGGATGTGCCCATGCACACAATTCATGTACAAACTGCTGCTCAATCACAGTATTCGTTTTAAAAGGAGACAGGAAAGATATCATGCACGTGCACACAATGTGGCATCTGACCCAAAGCTTGAGAGATCACAATGAAATATGGAATGCCCATTTGCAATGTAGTGCTCAGCTCAGTATCTGTGCCTGTTTGCAAAGAAAGGAAGGAAAATGCAAAATGCTGTTATGAAAAGTGGTCAGACCTGCCAGGACTGGCATCAAGAGTTGGCACGGTTGGGCACCTGCCAAAGGCCCATAATTCAGCAGGGGGGCACTGGCAAGAACCCCCTGGAGTGGCTCCTCCTCTTCACCACTGCAACCCGCTTGTTCACCAGCTTCTTGTTTTGGCCCAGACAATAGTGGTGGTGGTAAGGAGGAGCAGTAAGTGCCACTGCCTACTCACTGGCTCTCTCCCTGTCAAGCAATGATGAGAATGAGGAAGAGGAGCAATAGCTTCTGGTGACAATGGTAGTGAGAAGGTAGGTTGGCTGAGGGAGGGGTCTCTCCAAAACCTAGAGCTGGCACTCCTCCTCTATGCATCATACTTGTCAAACCTTCTTTGGAAGGAAGTTCCACAAGGCTGGTGCAACTCTAGGAAACATCTTGCTTCCTGTAGCAATGGGATTTTCTCTAAGTATATGAACTTGAATGAGAGACTTTATGGATGATTGCAGCAAACATGGACATTCACATAGGCAGGAGTGTTTCCTTTAGTCTTCTTAGCCAGCTGTGTAGGAATAGGTAAAAACCAATGCTGTGCCAAATATTTTTGAGGCTTTCATTTCTGACAATTCATGCAGGGGTGGTGGTGAAATTAAGACACCAATGGAAGGGGCTGGGGAGGGGGACAATTTTGTAGCATTTTCTCATTGGAGAGTGAGGAAGCAGGGGTTCTTCCTACCTTGTAGGTGTGGAGATGGCCAAAGGGTTTCTCTCTCTCTCTTTCTTTTTTCTTTTTTCTTTTACTCTCATAATGTCCCATATTAAGTCATAGCATGATGGGTCTCTTCACTCAGAGGCTTCTAGCCTGGGGAACACTTCCTGGAATGTCCAGGGCTCCATGTAACAACGTGTGAGCATTCAGGAACTGCAGCTGGATGTAAAGCCTCTATTCTAAGAGCTCCGCCCTGCTGCAAGGAAGAATAGGGCTTTTAGAACTTTAGAGAGGGATGGGAGATTAAAAAAAAAAAAGACTTTCCCTAAAGACAATGCCTTTTTCAGTGGAAGGGAAGAATTTAGCAAAAATAGGAGGCAAAGTTCACCACAGCGCTAGCAAGAACTAACCCTATGAACAGACTAATCAGAACACTGTGACTAATGTCGCTGAAATGACATAAATGGATATGATCAATATAATATTTAAATACTTCCAATGTGTCCTTTGTTAAACACTAAAGGAACCTTATTTCAAGCATCATTTTTTGCTTTTCAAAACTTCAACCTGGGTAAAAAAAAATGTTATGAATCATTGACTCATCGATTGGCTTAAGTGCATTTCTCCAAGTGTGATAGCATTCTATGATCATATCTGGTCACAAAAATAGCGTAAGGAGATGCCTGCCTCAAAACCTAGCTTTATTATTTATGCAATTAAGTGTGGGCTGCATAAAGCTCTGTGCATATGTGCAGTAATAGTACACCACACTGCCCTGGGTTTAGTTTGCTGTATAAAAGAAGCCCATATTAAATTTACAAAGGTTACAAAACCATTAGCACTGATGGCATATAGAGAGTAAACGTTCAGGATGACTCATACTTTGTTCGTTCATGCCATTTAGGAATTAAGTATTCTTAATTGATGTAATGCACCACAAGTTCCAACGGTTCTCAGCAAAAGAAGCACATAATTCTACTGTAATTTGAGTACAGTATTCTAATTGATTAATTGAGTTTCCTTGTAAGACTGCACAGGAGTTTTGGATGCAAGAAGGTTATCCTTGTTCTATGTAACGATAAAAATGCTTGAACCTGCAATATAAAGTAATGTTATCAGTGCTGGGTGAAAGTACATAGGATTACAAACCAAATGAGATGGCTGATTTTCTGGCAACAAGTGTCTTGTACTTTACACTAAACAAACATTAAGGAAGGTAAAAAAAAAGAGAAGAAGATTAAAGACAAGAATTCATTTTTAGCATGCAATTTTTGGGAAAGGTGATACGTTCCTCTGTTCTATTTGGCTTTGTTGCTTAGGATTTTCTTCCTAATGGGTATTTGGCATGATGGAATGAGCAGTGAAGAACACAATACTGCCTGCCTGCCTGCACCTTTTTTGTGGTTTCTTTTTTGGGGGGGACATTCCCCCCCCCCACTGGTTATGAATGGTCATTCCTGGGGCACAATACGTTAGCCACAGTGATCCAAGTTTTGATAACCCCAAGATTGGATTCTTGTAATGCACTCTATGTGGGACTATCTCTGTGCTTGGTCCAGAAGCTGCAGCTGGTGCAGAATGCAACAGCGAGGTTGCTAACTGAGGCCTCTTTCCAACTGAAAGCTAGACCCTTGCTAAATGAAGGACGCTGGCTGTCAGCAAACTACCTGTCCAAGTTTAAGATGTTGTGTTAACATATAAAGTCCTAAACAAGTTTGAACCAAATTACCTGAGGGAGTGCCTCAACCCATGTGTCCTGCAGGATCTCTATGATCATCAGCCAGAGTACTTTTGAGGATGCCACAGGAGCACTTGCAGTAGAGCATTTAGTGTGGTCATGCACTCACCCTCTGGAACTCTTTGCCAACTGACATTAGACAGCCCCCCACGCCTCTGATATTTAGGTGTCTTCTTAAAACTCATCTCTCCTTAAAACTCACCACTCTGATGATGATGATGATGATGATGATGATGATGATAATTTATTGCATTTTTATACCGCCCACAGCTGAAGCTCCCTGGGCGGTTCACAAAAATTAAAACCATTCAAAGTATAAAACAAACAGTATAAAAACATGATATAAAATACACGTTAAAAAGTGATTAAAACATACCACACATATTTAAAACATTTGCCCATGATTGTCTCTTCCTGCCCTATCAAAAAGCTGGTGCTGGTCCTGGTTTATGATGTTGCTTTTAATTATGGTAATGGATTTGGAAATGATATAGCTGTCAAGGATTTATGTGTTTTATGATATGTACTGTTCGTATCCTGACCCCTTTGAGGGGACCTTTAGTAGAATACGAATTGGAAAAGTAGAAGGATGGATCCTTAGTAAAACCAGAAGTCTGACCTCAGTTGTGTATCAAAAATATTAAGATGCTTCCACAACTTCAAGAAACCTGAAATGGAATATAGATGTAGCGTAATGCACTCTGACTACAAGAAAAAATGTTTATCTAATAGTGAAAGCCAAGGTACCAATATGATGTTTACCACACAATAGAAGCCAGCACTCCATTTCACACAGTTTAACAATCCCCAGATAAGGGTAGGGGAGAGTTTTGTTGTTGTTGTTGGCAATCAGGGCTGTATCCTTGCAGAATGCAAGCTCAATTTACTAGTATTCAAATAAAGGCAGTTTGAGGATGGATTTGGAAGTTCTTAAAAGAATGCAAAAGAATTGGCTCTGAGTTAGCATTGTTGCAACACTGAAAGGTTTACAGTTCTAAAAGCTTCTGCTAGCAAACATTTCAGTAAATAATATTCCCTTTTTATATAGAGCCGGTGTGGTGTTGTGGCTAGAGTGTCAGACCAGGAGTTGGGAGATCCGGGTTCTAGTCCCCACTCGGCCATGGAAGCTCACTGGGGCCACAGCTAGACCTAAGGTTTATCCTGGGATCATCCAGGGTTCACCCCTGCCTGAGCACTGGATCCCCTGTGTGTCACCCCGATGAACAGGTTTGACCCCTGGACGATCCAGGGATAAACCTTAGGTCTAGCTATGGCCTGGGTGATTTTAGGCCAGTCACAGACTCTTAGCCCAACCCATCTCACAGGGTTGTTGTTTTGAAGATAAAATGGAGAGGAGGATTATGTATGCCACCTTGGGTTCCTTGGAGGAAAAAAGGTGGGATAAAAACGCAATAATAATAAATGTAATAATAATATACACGGGAGAAACTGTAAGCCAATAGTAGAGTATTCCCTACTGCTTGCACTGCCATAGGTTTCTTGCTTTGCTCTTATACTGAGAAAAGAAATGCTGGCTAACCTGTAGGGAAGGATGAATCCGGCCTATGTCTGCTCCATGTCAGTTTCACATGTATTCACCAGTGAGTCCATTTTGTCCAATTTCCATATCAGCCTGCAGTTACAAAAACAAATACACATGAAAATGTACTTTTTGTATGCAACTTTCCCAAAAATATGCATTTTTGATATGCAACTTTCCCTGTTATATACCAATTTCTGTATACAGTTTTTGAGCTGAGAACTGCATCAGAAAATTCAGGGGACTGCACAAACTAAGGACTGTTGTGTTTGGATCTGCAGTATTCATCTAGGAAGTGTGAATTATGTAGGTTTGCTTAAAAATAAGGTCCAAATGAGAGAGCTCCACCTTTAAAGGCAGCATAAACATAACTTTAAATAAAATAAAGTCTCTCTCATTATAATGCATTTAATATCTAGGATAAGAATTCAGCTCACATCTAATGGAGTATCCCAGAAGTGAAGCATTTTTCAATCAGATCTTGTTGTCAATGACAAGTTGTCATGATTTTTAGTCTGATTCATACATGCATTGCACAGTGCTTGATTACTTGGCAGTTGATCGCTTACTGCTGACTATGTGAAGGGGATGCATTTGAAAAGCATTGTTCTGGATTTGAGACTGGATGATATGAAAGTTCTGTACCATGGCAATTAATCTGTGAAGACTATGGGCGCATCTACACCAAGCAGAGATTCCACTATGAAAGCAGTACATAAAAGGCAGGAGCCACACTACTGCTTTATAATGGTATGGAAGTGCACGGACAACTGTTGGGGCCCATTGTCACATAATATAAACTGCTTTCACAATGGCCTTAGCTAGACCAGGCTATATCCCGGGGTGATACCTGGGATCATCCCTGTGCGTCCAGATGACACACAGGGGATCCCGGGCTCAGGCAGGGATCAACCCTCCCTGGCCCCAGGATATAGCCTACCCCTTTGGGCCCGCTTTTTCCCACAGTCTTGGGCTGAGTCCGAGACTACGAGTGTGTGGCCAATTTTCTTGGCTTTTCCCGGCTCTGCGCGATTACTTGTGTGGAGCTGGGAGCCGCGCACGGGGTGCAGCGCTCCCCAGGAGTGCTGCGTCCATCGGGGGCAGGGTGGGGGGAGCGAGGAAACCCATTTTTTTTAAAAACAACAACACACCACTGACCTTTGTGCACAATCATTCGTGCATTAAATTTGTAATTTTGCATTGCTGCTGTTTTTATCTGGTTGAACTTTTATATTGTATTTTATATTATGGTTTTATACTGTTGTTTTATACTTTGAATGGTTTTAATTTTTGTGAACCGCCCAGAGAGCTCCGGCTATTGGGCGGTATAGAAATGTAATAAATAAATAAAATAAATAAAATGTCATCCCCTTTAAAAGTAAAAAATATGGCGGGTGTGATGGCTCTCTTTGTGAGGTCGCCTCGCCTTACGTGTAAACGAGGGCAACATCCCGTGATACTTGCATCACGGGTCTCCCCTTATCCGTCATGGATTTACTGGTAGGTCTAGCAAAGGCCAATGTTATATCCTACTTGGTATAGATGTGTTATGGGCCCCAACAGTTGTCAGTGCACTTCAGTACTGCTATCAAGCAGTAGTGTGGCTCCTGCTTTTTATATGCCGATTTCATATTACTTTCATAGGGGAATATCCTGCTTGGTGTAGATGAGCCCTTATTCACATATGCAAGTTATTACTTGATGCTGTAGTCAAGAAGTGATAAATATAAAAAATGTTTGGGGTGAGCGAGTATCTGGCTCTTTCCCCCACTGTGTTAATGGCAGCCACCGTTAATGCAACATGGAAAATGTGCAATTTCTGGAGCATCCAGAAATTGTGTATGTGTGTGTGTGTGTCCTCTGCACTGATAAGGATACACCCTATTTATGCAAGGGTACCTTTGTGTTGATAGCGTCTTAAAGGCCCCAATCAGCATGGTGGGGCAC
This sequence comes from Elgaria multicarinata webbii, assembly GCF_023053635.1. NCBI lineage: Eukaryota > Metazoa > Chordata > Lepidosauria > Squamata > Anguidae > Elgaria > Elgaria multicarinata. The sequence continues at coordinate 42,331,324 of NC_086177.1, read as the reverse complement.
GTGCTTTCAGGAGGCTCCAGGAAGTACACATTTCCCCCCTCCATGCTAATGTCAGCTAATGGAGGAGGAAATGCACACTTTCCAGAGCCTCTGGAAAATGTACACTTCCTTCTGCTGCATTAATAGCAGCTGCAGGTGCAGGACGAGAAGGGAAACCTTGTGAGGGAGTGAGAAAACAAGCCGAAGGCAGGGGCGGAACCAATGATAATCTTACGAAATATTATTTGTATAGAAAAGGATTTAGTGAAGCTGCCTACGCGTTTCAGAGCAGGGTGGACGGAAGGGGCAGAAGCCAGGGTGGACTAGCACTGGAGCACCCACGGAGGGGGGGCACATGAGTACTCAGATGGGGCTCTGTGCTGGGGCTCAACACGTCTGACTCAGCCAATGAGGGCCAGATGCAGGGGGTCTGTTGCCCTTGCGGACTGAGTCGGATGCTCACACCATCCGTGAACCAGCCTTATTGGACACTTTTAAAAACATCTTTTAGCTCTTTGAAGTGATGATCAGTCTTAAATTCTTAGTTCCATCCTGTCATGCTTTTTTCTTATTAGCTTAATTGATTCTAACCTTGAGGAAATTCATAACTAATTGACAATTGTCTAAGCTCCCTCCTCCCTTCCTTTCATTATGGCATTTTAAACTAAACATACCCCTCGAGGTATTTTTTTTTAAGTTTATGTACAAATAAATTCATGAAAATTGTCCTCAGTAATGTCACAGGAAAGAAAACAGAATATTTATAAGGCGATACTATTTTTAAAAAGAAAAGAAAAGAAAAGAATCAGACACAGCCAATCATGGTTAGATAACTTGATGTTCATTACAATAAAATTAATCCTACTTATTTCATTCATTATTAATGTGCGATTTAGTTTCACAGAAATTGCAATCTAGTAATTAATTAACATACTAAGATGGAGACATATTGCCTTTCTCCTTGAAGGCAAAACCTTCATCTGTAATGTGAATATCTTCAATTAAAAGTGGAATGATATTTTTCATGATCTGAGATTTTGGGAAAGATAAAAAAAAAAACTTGCTGTGATCCATAGCTGCCTGTGGATGTCTGGGTCATAAATACCTATTACATTCTTCAGGGGAGGCCGTCTGAACATTGTTCAAATGAAACAAGTTTGGGTTTTATCTTCCACAATTGCATTACATTGTTAGATTTGTTGGATGGGGTCCATGTGGCTTCCAAGGTCGATAATGATGATCTGTTACATGATATCTATTTTTTTATATATAACGTCATTATTTAATACTAGTATAAGCTAGGGTGACCATATGAAAAGGAGGACAGGGCTCCTGTATCTTTAACAGTAATATAGAAAAGGGCATTTCAGCAGGTGTCAATTGAAGAGGGTGAAATTCCCTCTTCATCACAACAGTTAAAGCTGCCCTCTTTTATGTATGGCCACTCTACTACAGCTAGTGTAGCTTTAACTGTTGTGATGAAAAGGGAATTCCACCCTCTTCAATTGATACCTGCTGAAATTCCCTTTTCTACATTACTGTTAAAGATACAGGAACCCTGTCCTCCTTTTCATATGGTCACCCTATATAAGCCCATGTCAACCTGGGGAACTAGTAGTCGGAGGGGGAAACATTCTGTTCCTTGACTCCCACTTTGTCAGCCTTCCAGAAGATGTTTGGAGGTTACTTTCATTCAATACAATTGAGGGCTTTTGGCCCTCACTTCCTCACACCTATTGCCACCGAACAACATTTGCTTCTTCCCTGTGATATGTGGATATATGTACCTTTAAGAGGCCTGTAGCTGCTGGTCTCCAGGTCCTCATCGAAGGCCTGGGCGGGTCCTGTGTTTCATCCACTTGGTGGTGTGGGCCTTGCTGCAAGGAGTTTGGTGTGTCACTTTTCCAGGAGATTTCAGTAATAAAGGAATCCAACAAGGAAAAGGCTCTGAAGTTATTGCCCGGTAGTCTAAGAGTAAGGGCTTTGCTAGACCTGCCGGGATAAGCCGGCAGGGAGGCGGGGCTACGGCGCGCTAAGTTTAACGTGCGCCGCCCAGCCTCCTAGACGGCCGACCCGCAGGGACGACAGAAGCCCTGCAGCGTCGGCCATGCTTTTTTTTTTTAAAGGGGCCATGTGGGGCCCGAAGCCGCCGGAGAAGGTAAGGTTTTTTTTTAATTTAATCCCCCCATCCGCCCCCCTCACCGTCTCCTTCGTCGCCCTCCACTATCCCCTCGTCGTCTCCTTCATCGCCCTCCGCCATCCCCTCGTCGTCTCCTTCGTTGCCCTCTGCCATCATCTCCCCCCCCGGATCACCCACCCCCTGGCACGATGGGCACAGCGCATCGTGCCAGGTCCGTGGCTTTTCGCGGCTCCTCCCGAGTAAGTGAGGAGCCGCGAAAAGCCACGGAACTCTCCACACTTTCCCCAGCCCCGGCCTGAGGCCGGAGCTGGGGAAAAGGCACGCCATAAGCGACTTCACTTATGGCGGGTAAGACCAGGCCTCAGCGCGGCCTGTCTGCGGATTCCCCTGTGCGTCATCTGGATGCACAGCAGGGAAGCCGGGTCAGAATGCGCGCTAAGGCCTCATCTAGGAAGGCCCTAAGTGGCAGGCTGAGCAGGTAAGCTCACCTGTATGGTCCCTATGCCTGAGGGATACTACATTCCCCTCAGGCCTCAAGCCCACGTCCTTCCCTCTTCCCCCACATTTTAATATCCAGGCCGTAGCTAGACCTAAGGTTTATCTCAGGATTGTCCTGGGGTCAAACCTGTTCCTCTAAGTGCCACACAGGGCATCCAGTGCTCAGGCAGGGACGAACCTGGGATGATCCTGGGATAAACCTTAGGGCTAGCTACGGCCCCAGCTTCTTTTCCTCCTTCTCCACCACCTCAGACTGTTTGCCTCCTCCTCCACCACCATCCCCGCCACCAATATGGCCGCTCCAAGAGAGGGCTCATCTTGCAAAGCACAAGACCCTCCCTGTGTGTCTCTGTGGTGTGGAGCTATGTGGGAGCTGTAGTTCCCCAAACATACTGTTTGTCTGTTAAAGCTCAAGCTTTGAACTGCTTTGAATTTTCAAAAATGTTCTGCATGTCTTCACTGAACAAGCTTCAGTTTATCTTTTTATTTTATTTTTAGCAAAATCGACCACTAGTAATAAAGTGTTATACTAAAGTATTCTTATATAAATTTTGAGTACTTGCCTTGTGTAGGTTATGATTGTTGAGATTTTCACTGCCTCATGGTGAGGGAATTGTTTATGCAGAAGAACATAAAGGGGGATGGAATCAATGGCCTTATAGGCCCTAACAACTCTACTGTTCTATGATTCTATGATCTCCCGCTTATGCTCATATGATCTTATCCAGCTCAGGTCCCTTCAGACAAGCATCAAACTAGCAATATCAGTATAAAAGTAAAGGGGGCTGTGTGTGGTGGGTGGGTGATAACTGAAAACTGCGATGAACTGGCTATAAACTGATTCAAAAATCATTTTAGAAATTCTGTATGTTAAACCATAAGTCTGATGAAGCAGAACATGAAACATACCCAACCCCCTTCCCAAATAATTAAAGAACAAAAAGATTAGAGACACCAGCACAATCTACCTTAACATATAGAAAAGAAAGCGTCCTTAAAACAGGCAGCAAGGCACCTACTATTTTACCTGTATGCCTGTCAATTTATAAGCAGTTTAGACTATGCATGCATTCTTTGGAGAAGCACTGGGCCACATGTTTTGCTCTGGTTAATTAACAAGTGTGGAGCAATTTAAAATCCCAACAGCCTGCTATACCTGAGGAATTGTGTGGGCCATATTTTCTGCAGATTTTATAGACAATGTGAATGAGAAGCAATGTGTGCTTCTCATTCTTGCATATACACCTTTTTTCTTGCAGCCGTGGAGATAGGCTTTAGTCTCTCATTAGACATCAAAAGACACTCATGCTATTTAGAATAATTCTTTATCCATAACCATAATGAAATAATATGTCAATCTACAAGCATCAGAGGGCTGTGTGTGTGTATGTGTGGTCAATAACATTTGGTTTTGGAGTACCATGTCCTTTTATCTGACCCTTCTTGCTTCACTTTGAGGTTCATCTCCCAAACTTTACTGATATTTCAGACTTGGGTCTGATGGATGGGAGTCATTGAAATATGGGTATGCCATCTAGGAAGCACTTGATTACCAATTGGATATCAATAATTTTCTTAGAAAGTTATTGACATGTCATTAATTCCGGTTGTAATTCTTCCACCATGCCCTTCAAAGTAGGATATTTGAATATGAGGTGTCAAACAACTTCTTCTTAAGTTGTTTGCAGATAAAATATTGAGCCTGTTGGAGGAGGGAGGGGGGAAATGAAATGTATTTGATTAGAATAAACCCAGAGTAACTTCTTGGAATTACCAGTTCTTATTCTTATGGCATTTTCTTTTATTTGATGGAAGCAACATGATGGAGCTCTGCCTTGGTGAATAGTTAGGGGGGATTTTCTCACCTTCTCTTCATGGGGAAGGAAGACGGGGAGTGGTCCTCATCCCCACGAGTGGGGAAATTGAAGCGATTGGACCAGGCCACTGTCAGGACTTCAGATCCCAGGTCACACCCAATGTCACAAGAGCATCCTTCTGTGGCAGCCCCACACTACCACTCTAATTTGGTGGCAGCATGGACAATGCCATTCATTGGTTTCTTTTTCGATCTACTTCATGCAGCAATCAAAGGGCAGAAGTTAACTTCTTCAGCTCCTTGGCTTCAATTACTATTGGCATAACAAGTAGATACAGTGTGGGCCAGAATGGGCTAAAGTGTAGGCTAGTTTGGTGAGCACCCAAGGCATCCGCATGATGAAGGGCTATTCATCCATGCAGACAACCACCTAGCCAGTTGGCATGAGATTAAATGGAGTAGGCTACCCTTGGGCTATGACAGTTGCATCACATCTAAGGAGCTGTGCAGTTGGGTGACCATGGAGTTGCCATGGTCTTCTCAACACACTGGCTTGGTTTGCTGACCAGAACAAGTAGTTCAAACAGGTGGTAACCTCATTCAGTGTTTGGAGCTTGGATGCTGTCACCCTTTTACACACTGCTAGCAGGATGAGCTCCTTCCAACTCTCCCCTGAAAATCAAGTGCCAACATTGATTGGTTGTTAGCCAAGGGCTAACTGTGAATTCCTCACTGCAGATTGTGTTAAATTAAATGAAAATTATGCCCTATTTAAAAGCCATTTTAGTGTCTCCTGTCTTCAGGGTTGGGGAGCAATAAGACTCACAATGAATGAGCTTCCCATGAGCATTGTTCTACAAACCTGTGTTTCATTAAAATTAGAGCTGTGAACAAATGACCTCTCAACTTTCTCCAAGGGGAGGAGAAATTCTCTGACAGTTTCTCAAAGGTAGGTCTCCAATGGCAGGAATTGCAGCTAAGGATGGGTGAATTCCTTGTGCCTGCCTTGTATGCTGGTTGCTGGACCCCCACCACTTGCCTGACCCTGGCAGGTATTTGGGGCAATCCACTGGACAGTCTGTGGACGCCCAGTGTCCTGCTGTTCTGCGGGCAGACATTTTTCACAAAATCAGAGGTAAGTTATTTACAGAAACCATCATTTTGTACAAAATAGCATGATTTATGCAAAAATGCAGATGTAAATGGTCTAACAGAATAAATAGCTTATTCATGATTTTGCGTAAAATAGTGGCTTGCAGAACACCGGGAAACTGTGAGCTTGCCCAACTCAGCTGGCAAACTTTGGGATCCACAAGCTCGCATCCAGGGAGCTGAGCTGCTGAAAAGTCTCCTGGCTCATGCCTCAAACCAAATTCCTCTGACATCCCAGCAGGGTCCAAGAGGTTGTAAACTCCTCCCTGAGAGAGGGAGTGGTGCTGGCCACTTTAAAAGAGGTGGTAATCAGACCACTCTTGAAAAAGGTGCTCCTTGCCACTGAGTCCACCTGCACCTCAAGTGGATCCAAGAGCACCCTCAAACCCAATCCTTTACGGGGAGTGCAACCCCGTCCAGAACAGGGTGAACATCACCTAGCCGGACAGGTGAACTACCCACTAACAGTACCACCATCTTGTCTGGATTGAGTCTCAGTTTCTTGGCCCTCATCCAGTCCATTACCGTGCCAAGGTACTGATTCAAGACAGCCACTGCCTCGTCTGGGTTTGATGAAAAGGAGAAGTAGAGCTGGATGTCATCCACATATTGATGGCACCTCAACCCACATCTCCGGATAACCGCTCCCAGTGGTTTCATATAAATGTTGAACAGCGTAGGGTATAAAATAGAGCCCTGCGGATCCCCATGGCCTAAATGCCATGGCACAGAACAATAATCCCCCAGCACCACCTTCTCAAATTGGCCGTCCAAGTAGGAGCAGAACCGCTGCAATACAGTGCCTCCAACTACCAACCCAGACAACCTATCCAGAAGGAAACCATGGTATCAAAAGTCGCTGAGAGGTTCAAGACAATCAACAGGGGTTGCATTCCCTCCATCCATTCTCCAGCGTAAGTCATCTCACATGGTGACCAATGCAGTTTCCATTGCAAAACCAGACCTGAAGCCCGATTGAAATGGATCTAGATAATACATTTAATTCAAGAGTGCCTGGAGTTGTCCTGCAACCACCCACTCAAGCACCTTGCCCAAGAAGGGGATGTTAGCTACTGGCCTATAATTGTTAATATCTTCAGGGTCCAGGTTAGGGTTACTTAGGGTTGCGGGCAGACATTTTGAATAGGAATTCCCTGAGCAAAGGCATGTGATATCAGATGGCTCCCTCATTCATTTCAGTGGAAGGATGTTATCTAAATGCAATTTTCTTTATACACACGGAGCTCCTCCATTGAAATGAATATTGCCCCCTCTCCCCACTTCACACATGTCAAAGTATTCATAGGTTCATTTGAGCATGCACAGATATTGCTATCAGGGTGTGAGTGACTTCACTCACTTAAACAGCACAGCCAATTTTATTTCTTTTTCAACTCTGAAAATGCAAAATGCTACAGAAGAGTGCTTTGTGAAAGGAGAACATCTTTTTCTATTCTGTTGCATTGTCTAATGCCTGATAATTCCTATCCTGTAGAACTGCTTTACAACAAAATTGGACTCCACGTGTTTTTCTTTTTCTTTTTTTGAATGACTGTAAATGACAAATCTATTATCCGTGTTCACTCAGAATGGGAAAGAAGTGATGTGGATGAAATAATTTCATTCTCTATACCCATATGAAGAAGTTTTTGCCTATTAGTCATGGTTCTTCTTAATCTTTTTCTTTCCCCCCGGTGTGGGTATGTGTCATGAGTAGAAGATATTCCTCAGAAGCAAATTATAGTATAGCGGAAAGGCATTGGTGGAGGGCTGAAAACTTTATTGAATCTGAATAACAACACAACAAAAATCTTTCTCAAGGGCACCTACTGCAGTACATTTAAACTCTCTAGGAAAACCACAACTATTGACATATTAGAAGACAGAGGATCTATATAGAAAAAACTGTTCTAATTATTGGCTCCTGTTGTAATTAGAGGGAGGCAAAATCAAACCATTTGTATGAACTGAAGTGTAGTGACTGAATATATAAAATAAAGCAGCTTTAATATTAGTATCATATCTCCAGGGAAGTGTCTGGCTATTAATGATGTCATTCTTATTGCAGGCAGTTGTTAGGGGAAGATTTGTATAGGAAAGAAGGCATGTGGTGGGATTTATTTTTTGTCTCTGTTTGATAGTGCCAGAAATAAATTAAATACATTTGATTTGTTTTTGAGGTGATAAAGAGCACAGGTGGCCAATTTCAGTGTGCACTGGGGTCACTTCATTTTCCAGGTAGTGATCTGGATGTGGCTAGGTCCCACACAAGCCAAACTCATCATGAATAGGGATCATGCAAAATTAATTTCAGTTTGGTTTAGATAAGAACTTACAAAAATTCACAAAATTTACCATATTCTGGGCAAAACGCACTTGAGAATATTAAAAAAATGAATGTGGGAGAAACCAAAACACACATAGTTATCCACCTAGGCTCAGGTTTTATTTTGTTTTGTTTGAGTGATTTGTTCTTAAAAGTCTCGGTGTGAATCCCTGTGCATTCAGTCATGTTAGTGCTGAACTAGTGTTGCCATAGGGATGTATGATAAATTTGTTCCAGTTCATTTTTTACCTGGATTTTACCCAGTTTGCACCTTGTGGACCAAACACAGACTTGGATGCAATCTGCCGTCACTGTCTGTACATTGCCAAACTTGCAATGTGATTCGAGGACCCTTCACCCCAAATGTATTTGACAGTGTGTGTATATTTGAAAAATGTGTACTTTTGAAGAATGTGCACAAATATGATTTAATCAATTCCAAAAATGTGAACAAATGGTGTATACATTTGGAAAATGTACATGGAAATATACATGGATTTTCATGCAAAAAGGAAAATAAAGCTCATGATCTGATACGGACTTGAGTCAGAATGGGTTTCGAGATGGAATTCTCAGAACTTCAGCTAGCTCAAGTTTTTCTGATTTGCACATCCCTAGGTTGTGGTGTATGTTTGTTTTTTCCCCCTGACAGGCTCCTCATATTTAACAGCTCTATGGCAGGTAGATACATCATGGCCCTCTCCATTTTGGGAATAGCTGTACCCATTGAATTGGCTGGTGGAGATGGGTGAGAATTTCAGTTCATTTCTGAAAAGAATTTGCCAAAATGTGTAAAGTTCTTCAGCTTTCAGAGAGAAAGAGCACAGGTGGCCAATCTCAGTGTGTACTGGGGCCACTCCATTTTCCTGGTAGTGGCTTGGATTTTAAAAATTCAAATGTGGGAGCAAGCAAAACAGATAGATTCCCCCATCATTACATGAGTGGTGAAGCTGTCTTATGTAGGAGAGTCCACCCACCCCTATAGCTACAAGCATTCCAGAGTTCTAGGAAACACGTCTTCAGGCGTAGCTTTCCATACAAATACATATGCCCATCACATACAAAATCCATAAGAGATATGGGATGGTGTAGGGGAACAGACTCAATTTCTTGCAATTTGCAAACGTGTTTGTCTTTCTTAATAATGAAACCACGGGCAACAATATACCAGAAACTTCCCATTGCCTGTGAAATTATCTTGAACAGTAACCAAAGCCGGATCTACACCAAGCAGTGTATGACACTTTGAAAACAGTTTGAAAACTGTATATGGAGGCTATGGCTAGACCAGGTAATATCCTGGTGATCACTCCAAGATCATCCCTGTGCATCCACATGACACACAGGGCATCCCAGGAGTAGGGAGGGATGATCCCTCCCATGGCCCGAGATATCACCATAGCCTTCCATCATGCTTTTTCCATGGTCTCGGGATGATCCCGAATCCGCAGAAAGTGTGGCCGGGCATTGCGGGTTGTCCCAGCTCCTCATGAGTAACCGCAAGGAACCGGGAACCGGGCACAGGGCACGGAGCTCCTCAGGAGTCCTGTGCCCATCATGGGTGGGGGGTGGGGAGCGGGGAGTTGTTGTTGTTGTTTTAAAAAAACACCTTACCTTGCATTCGATCTCTCATGTGCTCCTTTTCCTTTTTAAAAAAATCCAAAATGGCAGCCACAATATAGACAAGGGCGATGCTCTCGCGATCATAAAATCACAAGATCATCACCCTCCAACCCCCTCATCTAGCCATGGCTGGAGTGTGTCCTGGGCCCCAACAGTTGTCACTACTGTTATAAACCATTTTAAAGCAGTAGTGTAGATCCTTCCCAAGACAGTGTGTTTCATGGCTGTGCTCTATTATGTTATTTCTGGTTATTTTTGGAGCCAGTGTGGTGCGGTGGCAAGAGTGTTAGACTGGAAGTCGGGAGATCCGTGTTCTAGTCTCCACTCTACCATGGAAGCTCACCGGGTGACTTTGGGCCAGTCACAGACCATCTGCCCAACCTACTTCAGAGGGTTGTTGTGAGGATAACATGGAGAGGAGGAGGAGGGTTATGTATGCTGCCACAGGTTCCTTTTAGGAAAAAAGGCAGGATATAAATGCAATAAATAAATAAATAAATAAATAAAATATTGCCCCCTTTTGTTTACAGGTACAAGTACATTTGTCCCTTAGCTTCCTAGGACCACTTTCCCCTGGGAATGAAAGGAATGCCACTGAATCACAGCAGGAAAACAGAGCCATCTGTATCAAGATTGCTGGTATGGGGAGAGACAGGGTTCCTTGCTGCCAATAGTGATCCTTATCAGGATCGTTGGTGGTGGTGAACTTTCAGCCTCCCCAGCAATCCTAATAATGGAAATGAGAAAACAGTGATCTGAATCCACCCCCATCCCATTCCAGATCTCAGCAGGAAGGGAGGGTAGGTTTAAACCTCACCATCCATGGGATGTATATGTGTGTGTGCACGTGCATGCATGCACAACAGCTGCCCCGCCATCCAGCTTTGCATGCAGCCCCTGGGACCAAAATGGCTGCCAACTCCTGGTTCATTGGATCATCTGAACACAGCCAAAGATTCATCCCACCCCACTCAGTATAGTACTTGTCCATATCTTCCAAGGTTCCAAGCCAGAATGTGATGCCATCTTTTATTTTTCAGTTCAGTGAATCACAATTGGGCCCTGCTTGAGAAACACAACAACAACAACAACAACAACAACAACAACAACAACAACAACAACAACTTAAACATTTAAAAAATGCATATAGACCACCCAACACTACTGCTTGGTCTTAACATATCTGCAGGCATTTCCTTCCCTCTATACCTTCCTCTACCCTCATGAGTGTTTCTGTACACTATAAACAGGCTGGCAGAAGTATACTTCCACTTCAGTTAATGGATTTATCAAATACCTTATTTCATGCTCTCTGCTTTTGATTTATGAATTTTGATCCTAGAGACAAGGACCCTGTGAGTATTGATTGTGGAAAGTGTCAGACTAACAGAAGTTAATTTCACTTGTACATGTGGAAGTCTCTGATTCTCTGACAGCGCTGTCTGCTGAGAATCAGCTGTCACGGAGCCCAAGTGACACAGTGCCGTCACAACAAGGGAGCCGTTTTGCCCAGCGGATGAAGGCTATGCAGCCGTATGGAATAAAATGACACACCAAAATGGTACCCAGGAATTCAGTACAGTGTGGAGGCTGAGGTCCCTTCGTTTTTAGGCAAAAAAGATGCCAAATCGTGGTGTAAAGATGCCTGGGCAAAGGCAGGGAAGAGAGAGAGCTCTCGAGCTGCAAGGAGTCGTCCTGCCTTTTGAGGTTCCCTGCATTTGATTGCAATATGTCTGACAGGATAATGGAATGTCATTCTGCCAGCTCTTTGGCTGATTAGGGACAGTTTATTTATTGATTGGCTTTCTTTGTAAATTATAAACCCCTTTTTAATACTAAAGGCAAAGTATTGCTTATACAATAGAGCAGTGGAGTTCCATCAGCCAGCTAAGCTAGTTTTCTTCATATATTTTGTGTGTGTATTTAGGATGTAATTCTAAATTTGTAATGTTGTAGGTAATTCACACTGATCTCCATATTATATGGCAATAGTTGACTTACATATGGAGTAAGCGAAGCAAGCTGTTTAAGAGCAAATACCCGCCCCAACAGCTCCAGCGTAACAATACGCCTGCTAAATTAGCCGAAGTGTTTTGGTCTGATATCATTTCAGATTTGAATATGTTGTTGAACATCTTCCAATGTCTTTCTTTTTGTTTTAAACCTCAGAGGGGTGTGTGTGTGTGTGTGTGTGTGTGTGTGTGTTGTGTCTTTATGCATTTGTATACACATTTTTGTTTGCACATAAAACATAAATAGTTTTTTAAAAAAGTTGGACCAAATCCATCCCTTCTTGTGATCTTCCCTCTCCAGGTCCTTAGAAGACGGAGCACTCCAACAAAAAGCAATCTGCATGCTGAGAACCTAGGAACGAGAAGCCCATTAGATCCTTTTATGAGAGGCTCAAGTTGATGGTTTGGTGCACCTCATGTAAAAAGCTAATTTTTCAATACCCCCCACCCCCGGATTGTAATAGTTGTGGCAAGAGTTTCCTTGAAGGTAAAATGTTGGGGCAGATTTTGAAGGCCCTTCACAGAAGAAAAATGGAAAGAATCCTTGGGAAGGAGAAAAGTTAGCAAAATACCTAGGAAGGGTTCCACACATCCCTTTGGGATCCAAAGAAATTATTAGTGCAGGTTCTTAATCAACCTGTGCTGTTGGCATCACCTGCTTTGGACCAGTATTGAATGTCCTGTTGGATGTCCAGCACTGGTGAAGAAACTCAGTGGGCAGCACAGCTGCCATAAAGTGAATTTGAACGTTCTTGCTCAAGAGTAACAAAATGTGATTGAAGCAGCAACATTTACCAAGGATGAGAAGTTTGTTGCCGTTCCTCATTTTGAGTAGAGGACCCTTTCTATAGTCAGTTAATCTTCAAGCCTGCTGCACTCAGTCACTGACTTAAACATTTTGCCCGAGTAATACAGTAGTGTGGAAATGGGCCATGGTTATTCAGGTGTAAGAGACTTTGCACGTACTCAAGAGTCCCTCCTTATTATTATTTCACATTTCCCAGGGACAAGCCCCATTCAACATAACAGCTTTTTGGTAAGGAGGCGTGCTAATAATTGGCTCAGGCTGAGTCCTAGCAGCAACAGCTATGGTGTGCAAGCTGAAAATACACTTCAGAGCAGTTTGTGTACATCCCAATACCCTTCTCTTCTTTCTTCTTCCTAAATACTTACGTGGTGAATATATATGTTTAACAAGTCCCACCAGCTGGCATATTTGTGCAGACATAATTGCACATGAATGGTGTGGGGGGGAGGGGAGCGTGAAAGGAAATAAAACAGATAACAAGCAAAAGGGGGAAAGTAGCACAGTAAACAAGCGGCATATCCCCCCCCCCCTCCACAGAGCAAGCTTTTGTGACTGGAGGCAGTATCTTTGTTCAGCTTGACTTCTAATCCATATCGCAAATAGCTTCCAGATGCCCCATTGCTTGCCACTCTTCTGGCATCCCTGCCCTTCACAGATGCCTCTCTATGAGGGGGGTCCATAAGTAAAATTGGGTGTATTTTACTAATCATTCATTTCCAATCTTCCTGAAGGGAAACTTTTATTAATAAACTCTTTTCATCTGTCTCTTTGATTAGGAAGAAGATAATCGCTTAGTCATGTGAAAAGAGGGGGGGAAGGAGATTGCTGGGGGGTCGTCTTTTAAAACATGTGCTCGACTGGAGGGATACAAAAAAAGAAAAGAAAAACACTGAACAATGGGAGGACGAAATGGTTCCAGTTGAGCTTGAGCAACGGAGTGGGGGGTTGAATAAGAAATTTGGAGACCGGCTCAGCCTCACAAAGCAAGCAGAACTAATTCTTCTAAATCCAACTACTTCACAGGAAGCGAGCAAGGCCTACATACTGGGACAGGCAGGTGCACTCCACTAAGAGCTGGAAAAATGAAAAGGTACACAAGACTCTAAATGTGACTTGATGAGACATCCAATTAGACTCCCAATTCTGCTAACACCTCCAAATGTAAACACATTCTAGAAACGTAATGGGATTTGTTTTTGAGGATATGTGTCTAGAATTTGGATGCCAGACTCCAATTTTCTTAAAATAAAGAATCACATGGTTTCATTCATACCTTCTCACTTCTGCAATGGTTTCATCAGAAGATACAGATTTTTTATTATTATTAAATAATCATGGAATTGAATGGCCACCTATCAACTCCTCCTTCCACAACTGCCTTTGTATTTTGTTTTGTTAACTTGAAAATAGTATGCTATTGCTTACCTTTTGAACCTGATAAAATTTCCGGTGTGATCTTATGTATGTTTACTCAGAAATAAGTTCTATGGTATTCTGTGACTCAGACCCTACAGTAATTGCAGCCTTGACTTAAGTAAAATGGATTGATTATGGTTTGTATATTCCTGGTTATTCAACAGCAACATTTATATTATACACCTAAATTTATAAGCATGTGGCTAACTATACTCAGGTAAGAAGTAATTATACTCAGGTAACAAGTGTACTTGGTCAGAAGTAAGATTCACACATTACACTTGTTTTTAACATTCCAATGAGAAACTTTTAACATTCCAATGAGGAACTCCTCCTTTTTTAATTTTCAGTAACTGAGCAGACTTGAGTTGCGATCTTAAATATGCTTTCTGTCTGTTTAATGGAGTAAATACCGTTAAACAAAATGGAACTTGCTTCTGAGTAAACATGCATAGGATTGCACTGTCCGAGTCACTTGTTTCTGGTGTAATTTCACAGTACAAACCCTGAGGGATGCTGGATTGAGAGATGGATAGAGAGAATTTGTATTTATTGAAAGATTTATACTCCACCTTTCAGTTTCGACATGGACCTGGAAGGCAGCTGAAAATAATCAATTAGATCAAAACAGTAACATAAAAATCCAGATCGAAACAACAGAAGCAAGGGAGCTGCAATCGCAAATCCAGTGGGGGGGAGGGGAGCAGAGAAAGCTGCAATGGATTCAAATGCATTCAGATTTCCATGAATCCAACCTGCAGAATCTGCAACTGCTTGGCGTTTTCTGAGTTGTGTGGATTCTGCAGAGTTGCGGAACACATTTTTTAATTAATGCTCACTTGCGCAAGTGGAGTGAAGTGCTCATACATTCCTAAAAAATATCTGTTTCCATCATTGAGCAGACAATGGAATGGAAGATGCCTGACAATCCATGGAACACAGATGGAAAGGATTTAACAAAGGGACCAAGTTCCTATAGTAAGGATTTCCTTAGCCTAGGCACAAGTAGCTTCATCCCACGTACCTGTTTCCCCTCAAATTATCCCCTTCAGTGGTAAGCTGTCACCGTTGTTGTTGTTGTTGTTAGCTAAATCACACCCTGGGCAGCAGCGCTCCTAAGATCCTTTGCATACCAGGAAAAGGGTTCAAGGGTGGGGGGGAATGTAAAAAAATCATAAACAATCAACAGATGACCCAATCCGATTCAAATTTGGTATGCTTAAAGATCTCCTTAATATCTATTACTGCCAATTTTGATGTCTTTATCTTTAAAACTTACGCAGATGTAAGCATTTGTTTAATTTGAAGCTTAAAAGTATCAAATCCTGCTCCTGCGCCCCCAGTGGCCACTCGGAAAACAACAAATGATTCACTCCAAAACTAGTAGCAAAATAGGTCGGGTCTTTTGCCTTTGAAGCGCAATTAAAGCAGGATGCATGGGAGTACTTCACAGTCAAAGCAGATTAATAGCTGGAAAACTACAGAGTCCTTTGCATACAATTTGCAGTGATTGCACAGTATAACGCCGGTGTGATAAAGCTCCACAGCTGAAAAGGATCTATCCCATATTCTCACCAAGCGCTGTTCAGATTGTGGCGGGAGCCAGGGTGGCCATGTCTCCTTTCTTTACAAACGGCAGACCTCTATTTCAAGGGCTGCCAAACGACCACCGTCTATTTGAAGCTGTTCTGTATATGTCTAATTCCTGTTTAAAAAATAGAGAGAGGGATGAGCGAACTCACCCATGTCCGATTTGTCAGATGCATGCCCCAGCACTACCACCATTTGCTCCTGCTTGTGGTGCCACACAAGCTTCAGAGCTGGACTGTTCACCCCTCATCAAAAGCTTCCAGTGTACACAACTAGTGATGGGGAGAAAATCCTTCCAGACCATGACAAACATGCCCGGAAGGTTTTCACCCCATCGCTCGCTGCAGGACAAAGGGTGCACAGTTCTGGATGGAAATTTCCTTTCTCCCCTACCGTTAGAGTAGAGGGGATAAATATGTGATTTCCCCAGCTTGGAGAAATCACATTTTCCTTCCCCCTCCCCCCGCCAATGGGGGCCTTAAAGTCCCTGTTAATAGAGTTTTTGAAGCCCCCATTGGCAGGGGGGTGAAATGCAATTTCCCCAAGACTGGGGGAAATTATGTATTTTCTCCCTGCACTACAAGGCCTTTAAGGCCATGAATGGCACGGGGTGGGGAGAAGGGAAAATGACTTTTCCGGGGCCTCTGGAAAGTGTGTATTGCCAAGTACTCAGTTGGGCTGGCTCCCAGAACAGAGCCGGCCAAGCAGCACTCAGCAAATTTGTAGGGTGGGTGCCCCTTGAGTACTAAACACAACAGTGGAGTCTCCAGAAATTATGCCATTTCCCCCGTGGTGTAAATGGCAGAAGCCATTTCCGCAATGGGGGAAATGTCCTCCGTTATTGTGTAAAACGGAGACTCCAGAAATTGCTCGTTTCTCATATTATGTAAGTAGGGCCTTGACGGACGCCATTTACACAGTAATGGAAACTACATGATTTCCAGATTCTCCATTGTTATGCACAATGGAGGTTCTGGATGAGGGCAGACAACTGCTGGGCACTCATTGGATGCCATGCTGGTGCTCGACCCACAGGTTTGAGAATGCATCACACATGCCCGACTGGGTCCAGTGGGACGGCAGATGCAAGGGGTCTGTTGGACTCCTGGACCCAGTTGGGCACCTGTGACATCCCTAACTTTACCCATTGGAACACCTAAACAGCAAACTGTATAGGTATACACACAGGTCAACTGGTCGCAGTCTTTCACACTATGGTGAGAAGAACTGTCTTTCTGTTTAAATTATAACCATTATTGCTGCATTTGCATCTATACATATAAATTAGCCTGTGCAAATTTTATGCAAAGCACTATACACGTTTGTCCTCTTTGGGGGTGATGCATTGCTTCTTTGATGATCCATAAAGAGCTATCCTAGGAGGACATGGAGCAAGGTCTCAATGGGCAGGCAGGGTCATATGGGAGGGGTCAGGCCTTCAGATAATCTGCCCCTGAGGTGTTTATCTAGTGCTATAAAGATTTTGCTTTTTGCATTCTGCTTGGAAACAAGACAGAAGCCCATTAAGGTTGAATGGTATGGGAGTGTGCATACAAGGCTGACTATTGCGGGTAAGGGACAGAAAATAGGGGAGGAATGACTCTTGAACACAGAAAATGGTTTTCTACAGTTTTTTACCAGATTATAAAGTTAGTGAGTTTTTTGTTTTGTTATTTTTTAAAATAATGATGTATGTTTATATGGCATTTTATGATTATTTTTTAAAAAGAAATGTATACAACCCAAGGAAGGAAAGCTGTTTTATGAAATGCAACAGGTCTTGATAAATTCAGGCACCTCTGAGAATTGTTTCTCCCCCGGCTCTTTGCAGCACTCTGCAATGCAACATTTTGTTGCAGGTCTCATGGAGGCCTTGGCTAGACCTAAGGTTTATCCCAGGATCATCCCGGGGTCATCACTGTTCATGTAAATGACACAACAGGGATCCAGGGAGCAGGCAGGGATGACCCCGGGATGATCCCGGGATAAACCTTAGGTTTAGCTAAGGCCTGGTTCTCATGCTATTTCAGATGTATAAGCATGGCTAGGATGCATGTAAATGATATTCTCTCTGTGTGCTCCTGCATCATCTGTGGATGTAGCTTGAGAATCATTTTAAAAATATAGAGGAAGCTTTTCTTCTTCTTCTTCTTCTTCTTCTTCTTCTTCTTCTTCTTCTTCTTCTTCTTCTTCTTCTTCTTCTTCTTTTAAAAAGAATTGATTATGATGCATGTTTGCACTACACCTGTATTTTCTCTCCTTAAAAGTTTGCTTGAAGCAATGCGAAAATGAAAGATGGCTCAGTTCCAACGCTAGTAGAAGCTTCAGCGAAAGGAAGCAGCTGATCTAAGTTTTATTGCTACTGATGTCAAAAGTACTAGCCCTGGTATGCAGGTGCCAATTCAGCCCGAACGCACAGGCTGCATTCTTCTGCATTGTGTTAGAACAGATGTGTATTCCCACGGGAGAGAAAGAAAGTCTGGTTAATTTTTATATGGAGTAACAAGACCCTTGGGCAAGCTTTCTTTTGAATGTTAAAACCTTTGTTTGTCAAAGGCCTCTCAATCAGAAGAGGGAGAGATTAACTGAGGGTGGAGGCTTGCTGGGATATGTTAGCTTTGCAGCTACTAATAGATATACCAGAGAAGCTTAAGTCATAAAGATTCCCCCCGCCCCCCTACAGCAGTAAAGATGGATTCTTTGGGTCATCATGGAATGTTTTTGCATCATTATTGTTATTATTATTATTTAAACGAGCAATGTGGTGTTTGCTTAAGAAAGTGAGCTTTAGAGCAAATTAGATCAGTTTACCTCCGAGTACGCTTTTGCAGTTTTCCTTTTTTGCATGAGTCTATAGGCCCTCAATGAATGCCAGCTCCTGGTTTTTGAGGGCCCTTGGGTAAGACCCTTCTTGCAGTGAGGCTATCTTCTTGCCACCGTGGTCACCAGTTCTTCTACCAGTGAGTCTATCTTCATGCCACTGTGGTCACCAACTCTTCTACCAGTAAGGCTATCTTCTTGCCACCATGGTCATCAGTTCTTCTACCAGTAAGGCTATCTTCTTGCCACCGTGGTCACCAGCTCTTCTACCAGTGAGTCTATCTTCCTGCCACCATGGTCACCAGCTCTTCTACCAGTAAGGCTATCTTCTTGCCACCGTGGTCACCAGCTCTTCTACCAGTGAGTCTATCTTCTTGCCACCATGGTCACCAGCTCTTCTACCAGTGAGTCTATCTTCTTGCCACCATGGTCACCATATCTTCTACCAGTGAGTCTATCTTCTTGCCACCATGGTCACCAGCTCTTCTACCAGTGAGTCTATCTTCTTGCCACCATGGTCACCATATCTTCTACCAGTGAATCTATCTTCTTGCCACCATGGTCACCAGCTCTTCTACCAGTGAGTCTATCTTCTTGCCACCGTGGTCACCAGCTCTTCTACCAGTGAGTCTATCTTCATGCCACTGTGGTCACCAACTCTTCTACCAGTGAGGATAACTTCTTGCCACCATGATCACCAGCCCCCATTGTCATTGCTACCACTTGCTTGCTTGATAGACAGAGAGCCAGTGAGCAAGAAGGCTGAGTGAACAGGAGAAGCAGCTTCAAGAGGTTCATGTCAGTCGGCCCCTGTTGAGGTGTGGGCCCTCAGCAGGTACCCAACCATGCCCACCCTTGATGTCAGCCCTGACCTAGATGTAGATGCTCATCTCAATTCGAATCAGATTTATACACTCTTTAATCATGTCTATATTGCTATTCATGATATCTAGCTCACAGCAGTTTACAAGCTATGTTTGTTCCTTATAATAAGGAATGGATGAGCACTGTGTGAGAATCCTCATCTGAACATATACTTTATTTCCATCAGATGCACACACGTCCCTCTCGTTAGTATCAGCAAAGCCTGTGTACAGGATGTAAATGGTTCTTTTAGTTATCCGAGGTGATCTGATGTACAACATGAATTTTTAGTCATTGCAATTTAATGTTTACTTGCAAAACAAACAACCAAAAACATTGCTGTGTAAAGCAGAAGTACCACAGTTCTTGCACCAAAGGCTTGAAATCTATGGCCATAGCTAGACCTAAGGTTTATCCATGGATCATCCAGGGGTCAAACCTGTTCATCTAGGTGACACACAGGGGATCCAGTGCTCAGGCAGGGGCGAACCCTGGATGATCCCAGGATAAACCTTAGGTCTAGCTGTGGCTTATGATAGCTAGCCCAGGCAGAGATAAAAAAAGGGGGCCTGTGCTTGACACTGGACTTCTGCAGGTCAGTCAGATGGAATCTCAGGATGGTACAGAAGAAGATCAAATGAGCTTAGGGTGGTTCTGAAAGGCTGTGCTAAAGAGCTTGGGCTTTTGAACAGAGACGAAGAGAAGTCCGACCGACATAGCTGTGGAGGGTTGGGCTTAAGGACCAATATAACTCAAAACATGGATATGGCAACAGGCAGAAGAGGCACAAAGAAGTGAGTAAATTACTTCTTGCTGAGAATTAATAGTTGTTTTCAGGTCTTGCAAAGAAAAAAAAATAATTTTTTGGTGCATGTTTTGTAGATGGGAAGAGCTGTGATTTATTTATGGAGGGTTGGAACCAGTTCTGCCTTGCACAAGAAGAAGGGACCTTTCCCAAGAAGGGTTCCACACAGCTAACACAAGGCTTGTGGTTTGGGTCAATGATAGGTCTAGTCCAGCCTTCTGAACAGGGGTCCCTCAAGATGTTTTAGATTACAACTCCCATCAGCCCCAACCAGGAGGGCCAATGCTCAGGAATGATGGGAGTTGCCACCGAAAACATTTGGAGGACCCAAGTTGGGGAAGGCTGCTCCACTCAAATGCTTTGTTCATTCTACATGGTAGCTGCAAAACAGAGATGACTGGGTTTAAGTCCACTGAAGTCATTGGGCTTTAATGCATTTATCTTTCTATTGGACAGTGGATCTTCATTAGGTCTCACAGCATTACAGTGAATTAGCATCATCGCTGTTCATGGGAGGAGGACATTGAAGCTGAAGAGGTGAAGAAACGTATCTAAAGCGACATGGTGATCTCATGGCCAATGTAATGGGATGAGAACAGCCGGCATTCCGACACCACCCCCGCCCCTTTCCATATTTATTTTTCCAAACCATATTGCCTTATGACTAAAGACGATGTTTTCTAATTAGATGTGAATTATACTGTTTCTTATATTATGTTTAATTAAAGAATGAGCAAATAGTTGTGACAACTGGCAAGATTGTTATTTTGTACCATCTTGGGCTTTGCTGCAGCTACAAAAGGGGGCATGCAATCAGCAGTTGCCTTTAAAAAGAGCAGTTAGAATAAAATGATTAGTTTAATCAATTTGGACCTATTTTCCCAAACAAATGGAACAACTAGAATAGCACTCTCTTTTCAGATTGAAGGGCTATGTATTTCCAAATAGCAGACATATTTAGAAACCATCCCTTCTTTATAACAGGGGGAAATTGCTTCATTTCACATAATTAACAGTTATTACATTCACTAAGGAATTGGAGGGATTGTTTGTCTCTTGTCAGTCACCAATTTTGTTTCAATATTAAGAATGTGTTATTTCTTCTTTTCTTTAAAGAGAGAGTTCATTTATAGAAAACAGTGCTTGAAAATGCCCACACACGCTGAATATTCAAAAGGCAATTCTGGCCATTTATGAAGTATCCGTTTGGGCAGCTGACGGAGTGGCCCACGTGAACATTTCCCTTGGCAGTCTTGTCACCCGTTGGCTGGCTGGAGGGAGGAAGAGGGCTTCACAGTCAGCTTTAAGCCTTTTCCCAAGTCAGTAGGTAAACAGGTGTTGAAATTAAAAGTTGGAATTGTGAAAGGGCAGCAGAACCTGGTTGAAAGTTTAGTTGCCCTTTTAAAAAAAAAGGAAATCCACAAAATCCAAAATTTAGCAGCAATAGCTACAGGATAAGCTTAAGAATACAGTTCCATTAGGATTTCAGTATCCTTTATCCATGAGCAAAGATTGTGCCATGTGTAGAGAGGGCTCAGAAAGATAATGGTAAGTTCAAAGTTTTTTAGAAATTATTATTATTATTATTATTAGTAGTAGTAGTAGTAGTAGTAGAACAGTCCCCTAACAATTGGGGTTTAAACAGCTGTTACAGAAAATGTGGTTAATAAAATTTTAGGGGAGAAAACAAAACTAAAGAAAGGGGGGAGAAAGAAAAGGAAAAAAGAAATAAATGAATATAATAAAAAATAATAAGTGTGTTGTGCGATCTTCATTTGTTGTTATAATGTCAAAATGCTCAGAGTGGAAACGGGCATATATTGTTGTAAGTCTGGTTGTAATATATAGTCAAATTTGTTTCCATTTATTTATTTATTTATTTATTTGGGTAAATAGGCAAAATAAATAGGGAAGTCTTGCAAAAAATCAAAATCAAAAGCAGACCCAAACATTTAAAAGGCCATCCTATGGTGCATTTTGTATTTGGGGGAATGGGGTGTACAGGGCATCAGAGATGAATGCTGCAATCTTATGTGTGTCTAATTAGGAGAAAGCTTCATTGAGTTCAATGGGACATACTCCCGTAAACGTGCTGATGTATCAGCAAAATAAATCAGTGAAACAAATGGGAGCATTTCACAACACCATTGCTCCTCAAATTACTTTGGCAATTTCATGAACTTTTGGTTGAAACAGAGTTTTTTGCCAGTTCTAATCACATTGTCCATGCAGAACCTGGTTTATGTGTATGTCATGAGACCACTCAGGTCCAACCTAGACATCAGTATAGAATAGCTCTCTCATCACAAGAAGTATCCTTTGTCACCTGGCAGGAGATGAGTTGGGAGGGTATGACATCCTAGCTTCTTATACGTTTTAAGTAGGGATGTGCTCCTTTTCTCCTCGGACCGGAGAAGCAGAAGCAGATCGGGGGGCTTCGCCGCCGCTTAAGGTGGAGGCGAAGAGGATCGAGGGAGCTGCGGAGCATTGTGGAGCGGATCGAGGTGAAGGCGGATCCTTTGCCTCAATCCGGAGCTCCGTAAAAAAGGTAAGGTTTTTTTTACTTGGCCCTGCTGCTGTCGCTGCCACCCATGCGGCGACGGCGGCAGAGACAGGTAAGGGGGCAAGGGGGAGGGGGATCTTACCTGCATCCGTCCACGGTCCTGCGGCTGCTTCAACTGAGCCTGAGGACTCAAACAGGGAGGCTAGGCCACAACTGCGGCTTGGTCTTCCTGGTTGAGTCCTCGGGCTCAGTTGAAGCAGCCGCGGGTCCGCAGACGGACGCAAGCAAGGGAGAGGAGGGAGGGGGGTTTACCTGGCCCTGCCACCGCCGCCGCCCATGCAGCGATGGCAGCAGAGCCAGGTAAGGGGGCAAGGGGGAGGGGGATCTTACCTGCATCCATCTGCGGGTCCACAGATGGACGCAGGTAAGGGAGAGGAGGGAGGGGGTTTACCTGGCCCTGCCATCGCCACCGCCCATGCGGCGACGGCGGCAGAGCCAGGTAAGGGGGAGGGGGATCTTACCTGCATCCGTCCGCGGTCCTGCGGCTGCTTCAATGGAGCCCGAGGACTCAAACAGGAAAACTAGGTCGCCTGGTCTTCCTGTTTGAGTCCTTGGGCTCCGTTGAAGCAGCCACGAGTCCGCAGATGGACGCAGGTAAGGGGGAGGAGGGGGGGTTTACCTGGCCCTGCAGCCACTGCTGCCCATGCAGCGATGGTGGCAGAGCCAAGTAAGGGGGAGGGGGGTCTTACCTGCGTCCATCGCGGCCTGTTGCCACCTTCACTAGAGCCCCGACTCAACCAGGAAGTGTAGGCCACAATTGGGGCCTACAGTTCCTGGTTGAGCCGCGGGCTCTAGTGAAGCTGGGATGGGCCAGGACAGACACAGGTAAGGGGAAGGAGGGAGGGGGCCTTACCTGGCGCCACTCCCCACCACTGCGGAGCTCCAATTCGGAGCCGGAGCTCCACAATGGAGCGGCCCCTAGGCGGATCGAGGCGGGGTGGAGCGGGCCCCATCCGCAATTTGCGAATCAGGCACGAAGAGGATCAGGGGGTCCGTGCACATCCCTAGTTTTAAGATCTTCCTGTTATACTTGAATACTCTTTATAGTATGTACCAAGCAGGATGCTAGCAGAGCAATTAAAGAGTCTCTTTTGAAAACATCAAGGCAATTGACCATCTATGACCACAAGCAAAGTTCTTTTTCCTAAACAAGAATAAATTTATTATTGAAAACTCAGGATACCTAAGATCATATTTAAAAAATAAATCTAAATAATCCTACTAGTATCTAAGTCTATCAACCATGTATTCTTTCATGAGCACAGATCCTAAAGCACAAACGTTAACCCCAGGGGATAAGACTGTTCTAATCGAAGAAGAGAAAATGTTATTGGACTCTTTCTCTGCACTCCCTCTAGTAGAACAAAATGAAATTATACTAAGGCTGGAAGGTCTTAAAGGGCATTTAACAACTCTACAAGCGAAGGCAAAAGGCTGTAACCTCACCAAACGGGGAGACCACATGGAAAATGAACTTGACACAGCACGTATGACTGATTTGGATACTGTGAAGGCAAGTCGAATAACAAAGGAGGATTCATGTCAATCAAAGAAAAGGTCCCCCAAGTTCCAGTTACACGTAGAAATACACCAACCTCCCAAAAACACAGAGTCAAGTAAAAATGAGAAGGAAGTACGCCCAGTCCAAGCTTTTGTAGCACCTGGGACATCAAAGCCTCTGACCTGGTTAGACATGAGATGTCTAGACAAGGAGGAAAACGGCTTACCAGAGAAGGAATCTAAAGAAATCAATCCACCAAATAAGAAATCTGGCATACTTTGCCCAGTGATCTCAAATGTGAGCACTCTGAAAGCACCTTTGGATGTTATAGAACACCAACACCCAAAGGATACTCGGCAGAGACTTTCAAACGCTGTGAACAATGGAGAACTCTGCCAAAAGCGACCAGAGCCAGTAAGATCCCCTGCTGACACACAAAACTACTGACTAAGAAGAGAGCCAGTGGAAACAACTTCTCCAACACTAAAAATAGTCTCCTGGAACGTATCGGGTTGGATGGGAAAATTAGTTGACAAGGATTTCGTTGAATTTTTACAACAGTTTTCCATAATCTTCCTACAAGAAACATGGGTGGAAGACAGCTCTCAACCTCAGCTCCAAGGATATAAATCCTTTACAAAGGCGGCAACAAGGCAAAACAAATTTGGCCGTGCCAGTGGGGGTCTGGCAACCCTCATTTCAGTAGATTTGGACTACGTTTCAGTAACAGTGGCTCCTCAGAGCTATGAGGGGATTCTTATTGTCCGTGTATCCTTCAAAAATGGCTCCTCCTTACATTGTATAAACATTGTATTCTTTCATGAGTATAAGGAATATTTAGGACAGACAGTGAATGTGTTCATTTGGTGAATGTGTTCATCATGGACAACCATCTGTCAGGGATGCTTTAGGGTGGATTCCTGCATTGAGCAGGGGGTTGGACTCGATGGCCTTGTAGGCCTCTTCCAACTCTGCTATTCTATGATTCTATGATTTTATGAACAATTCACTCCATGTTTTCTATCTGGCTTCTTTCCAAAAACCTCCTAATGGTGGTCTTTTTGGCTTGGAATTTTTCCCATTCCCAAAATTAATTTGTCTTTGTATTTGATCCCTAAAATAGGAATCCTAAAGTAATTCTGTAAAATGCACAGTACCATTACTTTCATATTCAGAACTGGAGAAATATGCATATGCCATATCCTGCTCAGACATGGGAAAAACATTCATTCTTATTGATTGTGCTTCTGTTCTCCAAATTAGATATGATGCTAATGGGAGCATCTGTGTGTGTGTCTGTGTGTGTGTCAGGGGGAGTAATAGAAGCAGGTTAATAGGAGCATGAAGGTGATTTTTGTGGGGGCATCATCATGGCTAGAAAAGGTTAAAGGTCACCTTCCCAAGTGTTGCAGTCCCAATGATAATCATGCAGATGCTTATTGCCTGAAGTGGAATTTAATGTTATTATAACTTACACTGATTTATTAAAGGACTGTTTTCCTTTTGATCTGCCCCATATTGTCCAGCATATTCCACACTAGAAAATATCTGATACAGTCGTGTTAGCACAGGTTGGATAGTATAGATCTAGTGTTTTCTTGCAGGATCCATTCCTTGTTTGTTCCTTCAGTGAGGGCTCCTTCCCTTATTTGTAGCTTAAGGTAGATTCCTGCAAATGAGCAGGGAATTGGACTCGATAGCCTTGTAGGCCCCTTCTAACTCTACTATTCTATGATTCTATTTCCCAGTGTCGGGCAGAATCTTCAGACTTGCGACCATCTTCCTAACCTTCTGGAATTTTGTGCAAATTTTGTCTCAGAAAAATATGCAAAAATTAAAAAACCCAGCCAAAAATGTGCATTACCTTCTTAAGCTAAGATGTGAAAATGCACATTTTAGGGGTATTTCTGCATTTGGGTAGAATTTGTGGATTTGTGCATGTGCAAATTTGTGCAAATTTGGAAACTGAAAAACAAAAATCCAATTCTGTTGATGAGTGATGGAGGAACAAAAGGCTCCTAAAAATCCACAAAGCACAGAAAAAAATGGATTTTGCACAATCCATACATCCCTATGCTCAATCTGAAATCTAAAGATACTAGTTTAGTTAACTTGTGAATATACTTAGCTGTGCTCAAGTAGATGCATTTGGGGGGAATGTGCACATTTGGGAGAATTTGCATGTTTGCACATGTGCAAATTTATGCAAATTTAGAAACTGAAACGAAAGCTAATTCTGCTGATGGGCAAATGACAGGACAAAAGGTGCCTGACAATCTGCGAAACACAGACGGAATGGATTTTACACAATCTGTACATCCCTCTGCTCAATTTTAAATCTAAATTTGCTAATTTAGCTGACATGGATATAAATTAGTTGTCCTCAAGTACGTTCATTGAACTGAGAATTTTTAGTCCAGATGAACGGAAGCTTCTGTATATAAAACAAACCTAGATTTTCCGTTTATATAGAATATCAACTCAGTTCTGTTCTCATTTGGCAAGTTGCATACGTTCAAACTGTTTTTTGTTTTTTTAACTCTGAATCCTTGGCACACAGCGTCCTTCTCCAAACTAAATTAGTTGCTTGATGCATTAGCACAGTATTAATTTCAAGTGCTTTGACGTTTTTATAAACCATTACACTGCACTCTTTTAATCAACAGTACTTGCGTCCTTATCAGTGTGCTTTGGTGGGAGACATCGATTACAATGTTCTTAATGGATTATCAGATATTATCTTCTGTGCAATTTGTAAAGAATTAAGTTAATAATTTTCCTATTTGTGATCCCAGAAAATTTGGTTTCCTTTAATAAGATATGATTTATAATGGGGAACAAATGATTAGTTTTTCTATATAATCCGAGGATTAAATATATGAATGCAGTTCTGCAATAAGGTTTAAAATAACAATGATTAGAAAGGACCTAGATATTCCAATATGTCTCAGCGTAGAACATGAGTATGTCTTTAAGAATTAATAGTAGATTGTAATAAAGAATATTCACTTCTGCAAAATTTAACACACACACACCCCACTCAAATCTGAATTGTTTAAGATTTCTAATTTGTAATTTGTGATAATGGTACATACATGCACACAATGGTACATACAAACTGGATATTCTATCTGAGGTCAGTTTTGAATGTGAAAGTATGGTATGGATAAATAATATCTTCATTGCACATAATACACAATTTTAGTATAACTCATTCACTTCTCTCTTTCAAAGTTTACTTTTCCTTTCTCACTTTTATTATTTCTCTGTCACTTTAGTCTAGTCTTGCATTAAAGCTAGTGTTGTACCTAGATTCAGGTACTAAGATCCATACATCAGAGATCACTACAATACGACTAAAATGATATTTATATTAAATTGTGAAGTCACAGATATATTTGGATAAATATAGCTCAACAGTTCTGAATAACTAACTATGCTCACATTTCTACATAAACTATATTTCTACCCTGACATTTCAATATAAACTGTATTACATAGAAGCACTCTAGCATGATATGTTTATTTAGGGTTCAAAACAAAATAGAGTTGTTTAGATCTCCTATGAGGCCAAAAGATCATGGACCCTGCTATATCTTCTATGTCAAAAAAAAATCCTGTTATGGCCACCAGCATGAACATTTGGGGGTTTGGGGTTTGGTAATGATTGCTTACTTTCAGGAAATATAATTCTCCCCACTACCACCACCACAAATATTTGTTCAGAATCACTGAAAATAACCCCCTGCCCAAAGCAATCGCCACATGTGGGTGCAGGGAGAGAAACCTGAATTGCGCAGGGGGTTGGATTCAATGACATTATAGGCCTATTCCAGGTGTGCTATTCTATGATTCTATGAAACCATTAGAAATTCTCCATCCTGTGAAGTGCAGGAGGTGAGAGGGACAAACCAAACATTCTTATAATCATGCATAGGGTAGCTATGAGTGATTGTTTTACCTACTCTTGTGTAAGTGTACATAATCCCAATTCAGGTCAGAACCATGGTGTTCCAAGAGGGGGGAATTAAACTCCCTCCACACTTTTCTCCAAAATTACATTCCCCTGCGGGAGGATTTTAAAAAGAAAAGAAAAAAGGCTTCACTTGATTCAATGGAAGCTTTTTCTTTCTTTTTTTAATTTCAAGGGGGAAAAGGTTATACCCGACCCTGCTGCCACCTTTCCTGGAGCAGCATTGGTAAAATCCCACAAGTCCTACTTAAAGTAGACCCCTTAAAATGAATCACGCTTTATTTAGTCCTAACAAACAAGCCCCATTCATGTCAATGGGCCTACTCTAAAAAGGACATTTGTTGGATTCTACCACATGGTCCTAATACAAACTGGGGCTGCATGCACCTACACAGGAGTGATAGTTTTACTCAGAACACTATGTAAGTAATTACCCTAGATTAGCAGAACACTTAGACGGTCATCAGACGAGCATTTTACCGTACGCTTGCTACTGCCCACTTATGGATGTGTGTGTGTCCTTCAGATGACGTCTGCCTCCCGCTGCTTCTGCTAATTTTTCCATCACAAAATAGACCTCTTCTAAAAAACTTTTTTTTAAAAACCACCAGAATGTGCCACGCTCTCCTGTTGTATGCCAGAAAAGCGGCATGATAAACATGTCCCCTGAGTGGGCCATGTGGTCTTTGTTTATTTCTTCTTTCCCCTCCAGCAAGAAGGAGGAAGTAATGAGGGACAAAAGCAGGGGCAGAGAAGCGACGGTAAGGAGGGACGGTAAGGAAACACAATTTCCCCCTGTGTGATGACACTCTTAATTTGGCCCGGAGACCACTGAATCTGGAATTAAACATGATGCAGCTTACTGCTCATCTAACTCTGAACCTCAGCAACCTAGTCCTGTCGCACAATTGCCCTGTAGCGTAGTGTATCTAACCCCAAACCTGTAATGCCCCACCAGCTTCCTGTCACTGTCAGGACTAGCTCTGAACTGGAGGCAACCTCCTTGGAGGAGGACTCAATTTCATGCCCTAATACATATGGGGGATCAAGGGAATAAGTGGACCCTGACAAACTCGCATGTTGGGCACCCTAGAGGCTGCACTACTTGGAGGTCTGTGGAATTTGCAGACCACCTCCCACTAACTGGTCACACATATCAGCACCAGATCCTCCCCAATCATCTCTTAAACCCCAGAAACAGACAGGGATGGGTCCAAAGTGTAGCCCAGACTGCAGCACATAGCATCTCTCTGCCAGTACAGAGCTTTCTGCCACAGAGCCTCCTCAGGAGGAGGAATCACAAATTGATGTGTGCTCTGAATCCAGGCCTTGCTGAGGCCCCACAAGGAGTGGAACATCAGGCCTGCCGTAACACTGCATGGTTGTTGCCTACTTGTAATTTTCA
This sequence comes from Elgaria multicarinata webbii, assembly GCF_023053635.1. Classification (NCBI taxonomy): domain Eukaryota; kingdom Metazoa; phylum Chordata; class Lepidosauria; order Squamata; family Anguidae; genus Elgaria; species Elgaria multicarinata. Next base: position 42,302,033 of record NC_086177.1, on the reverse strand, counting down.
CGGCACCTCTTCCTGCTGAACTCTTTGTTGGGTGTGGCCTCCCTGGCTGGACAGCTCCTTAAGAACATCACCACAGACCTGTTCCTGTGTCTGCTAGGCAGCTCCCCAGCCCTGCCTGTAAAGTTGGAATCAAAACCACATAGCAGCAGTGGTGGTAGAACAAGGGGGATTATGGGATAGAAAACCAATTCAGCCCCTATTTGAGGATGCTTTACCATGCTAGGACCTAGCACTGCACCCTTGTCCGTTTAAAGACTCTTTGGAAGGTAATCAATTAGAAGAGCCACTTTTCCTCCCATCCAAATTAGTCCCAGTCCAGGGTTCTTCTAGCATCAAATTGGTCAGAGCCCTTAACAGTTTATAGAAGCCATCTTCAATATGGTGCCCTCCAGATGTTTCAGACTACAATTCCCAAAATCAGTTATTATTGGCATGCAGTCTGAGGATGGTGGAAATTGTAGCTCAAAACATCTGGAGGTCACAACATTGAGGAAGACTGGCAGCACATAGTCTCTTGGACTGGGAGGGATTAGAGTAGGGGGTTGCATGTCTCACATTGTGCATCCCTGATCCCACTTCCACTCATCTCCAGAGCACTATAAGGAGGACCTCATTCAGGTCAATTTCCACACACCCTTGTTTCCCTTCTTTTCAAATCAACACTCAGTTGCCCTCACTATTTATTATCGCTAAGCCATGGTATGTGCATGCTTCATGGTGCACATCCACTGAGATATAAGTGCATTCACTCTCAAGTGCAAGAGGAATACTACCCAGTGTATTTCTCTCTCCTTCTCACTCCTTTGTGCTCTCCCACCCACCCCTCCCACACACCATTCCAGGGTACTTACAGCTCTTAGGGGCTCTCAGTGTGTACTAAAGGAAAGGCTCTTCCTCCCGCCCTAAGTACCCCCACAGACAGGATTCTTATAAATTCATTGGGATCAGAAGGGTGTGTGTGTGTGTGTTTGTGAAAGGAGGGGGATTAGGATTATGGGATCTGTTGAAAGTTAGCCATTTATGTCCAGTGTCTTATACCACATGGTTAAAAACTGGTGATTGAGGATCTTAAATCTCATTATGACAAAATCAAATGAGGACATCAAAAATGTTACCCCTCAGTGGATTTCTAACCCATCAAACTTTCCCAAACTGTGGAGATCTGACTACTAATCCTTCCTTAGCTTGCCTCAGTAAGAAGTAGCCTTTTTACTCTCCCAGATAACCTTTATAATCATAACAAAACTACATTAAAGAACACATTTATACATTTTGCACATCTTTTTCACCTCAGGATTCTTAGTTTCTCTTCAGGACGCATGTCTCGTAACACACATTCCCTGCTCCTAATGCACCCTCCAGGATACCATAACCTGATAGGGGTTTGAATAGGCCAATTTCCATCTCCATCCATCCATTTATTTGTTTATATATTTGAATTTGTACCCCAAAATTCCTCAAAGGAATTCAAGGTGGATTACAAGGTTCTCCTTCAGCCATTATCCTTCTGAGGTAGGGAAGACTGCGATTGGCCTGAGGTTACCCAGTGAGCTTCCTGGTTGAATAAATAGGGATTTGAAACCAGGGCCTAATCTACACCAAGCAGGATATTGCACTATGAAAGCAGTATGAAACCAGTATATAAAAGGCAGGAGCCACACTACTGCTTTTTAGCAGTATTGAAGTGCACTGACAACTGTTGGGGCCCATTGACACATGCCGTATACTGCTTTCATACCGCTTTCATAGTGCAATATCCTGCTTGGTGTAGATTAGGTCCAGGTCTCCCCAGTCATAGTCCACCACACTAAATACTATGTCATAAGAATATAAGAATATAAGAACAATTGTCAATCTACTCAAGCATTCTGTTCACACAGGCCTTAGCTAGACCTACCTTATAATCCAGGACGGCGGAGGGAAGATCTCGTGTTGTGTTTAATGTGAGATCCCTCCTCTGTTTACATATTGAGGTGCGACGACCTCAGGAAGAGAGGCATCGCGCCCGCCATTTTTATTTTTTAAAGGCGAAGCATTGCACAAACGCTCATGCGCTGAAGGTAAGTGTATTTTAATTTATTTTAGTTTCCCTGCTCCCCCACCCCAACCCCGATGGGCGCAGCACTCCTGAGGAGCGCTACACCCTGTGCACGGAGCTGGGTCAAATCGCGGCAACGGGCCACATGTTCTGCGGTCTCAGGCTCAGCCCAGGACTGAGGAAAAAGCGGGCCCACAGGGATGATCCTGGGGTTCGCCCCATGATAAAGCCTGGTCTAGCTAAGGCCACAGTGGCCAAACAGCTGTCAATGGGACACCCCCAAGCAAGCCATGAGTGCAACAGCACCCTCCATAAGCATGCTCTCTCTGATACTGGAGGGAGCATATATCCAATAGGGCTAGTGGCCATTGAGAGCCTGACCTTCCATGAATTTGTCTAATCCCCTTTTAAAGATATCCAATCGGTAGCTATCACTATGCCTTGCAGTAGAGAATTCTATAGTTTAACTATCCACTGTGTGAAGAAGTACTACTTCACCGCCACTCTGCCTCTCACACATAGGGAAGTGCAAGTCAGCAAAACTTTAGCATGTCAAGGTTCTTGATGTTCCACCTTGAGGCTCATCCATCTCTTGAACGTATCAGATCACAAGCTTTGGGGTATTTGCATGAACATGCATGTATTTTTTAAATTTCATGTATTTTTTGTGCCCATTTCCCCAAATGTACACATCAACTGTGCACATTTTTAAAATGCCCTCATTTTCTCCCATTGACCAAAGCGTGCTTGTGCCCCTTTTTCAGAGCTATGCATTTTTGGTGTTGCACACGTTGCAATCTTGGAAATGTACAGACTGCAGGCCACAGATTGCATTCAGGTCTGTATTCAGTTCTGAGAGGTTGTGAATTGGAGAAATTCTGATCAAAACAAAGTGAAAATGAATGTATCACCCATCTTTACTCACATACATATTTCTGGGTTCTTCTTTTCTTTTCTTTTCTTTTCTTAACAAATCAATATATATATATATATTTCTATGTAGGTGGGTATTATTCCCTATATAAGCAAAATTCCCAGACTTGCCTTTGTGTTGCAATGTTTTAATGCCTGCCGAAAATGGTGCCAGTGAAATTGCAAGGGATCAGCATTGGCTTTCCAACTCACCTGCCATTTCGTGAACTTTTTAAAAAATTGTGGTTATCATTATTGTGGTTATTATTGTTGTTATCATTATTGTTATTATTGTTATTTATGATATTCTTATTTTGTACTGCATTTATATCATGCCTTTTTTCCTCCAAGGAACTCAAAGCAGTTAACATAAACCTCCTCCTCTCCATTTTTTAGCCTTACAACAACAACCCTGTGAGATAGGCTGGGCTGAGAGTTTGTGACTGGCCCAAAGTCACCCAGGCCTTAGCTAGATGAAGGGTTATCCCTGGCTGATACCCGGGATCACCCCTGTGCATCCAGATGACGCACAGGGGGTCCCGGGCTCAAGTCTAGCAAAGGCCCCAGTGAGCTTCCATGGCTGAGTGGGGACTATAACCTGGATCTCCCAACTCCCAGTCCAAACACTATACCACACTGGTTAAAAAAGTTCATGTAGTCAGTGTCTGTGCGCTGTCTCCATTGGGTTTTCACAACTGGAGCAGCCATTCAGAATGTTTTCTTTCTTTAAATGACTCTTCCCATCTCTCTTCCTGCACAGCCTTGTGATTTCAGGAAATGGGTTGAGGTGTTTTTTTTAATGTAATTGCTGGATTTACAACTCCCAGCTGTGCAGGCAATGGTATAGCTAGCTGTTCCCCTGCAGCAAGGAATTGGGATCTCATGCTACTGCAATGGATCAGAGCTAGTGTGGGCATAGCAGCTCTCCAGATATAAAATCTAGGGGGGTTAAAATCATCTCAAAAGGCCCTTTGAAAAAAGCATCCACTCCAAACAATTGATTCACTTCTAAACATCTGAAACAGTATACAGAATGACAGCTGCATTTGGGTAAATACATCAAATATACAGAAATGTATAAAACTTAATCACATCATTTATAGAAGGGCTGTTAAGCTGCAAATTGTGTTGGAAAGACATGTTTAAAAGGAGGGAGTCACCTTAACAGTCTGCTCAAAGTGCTTCTTTGTATTAGTCTGGAACTAATTCTGCATCAGCGTGAAATGAATTGGATTTGGTTCATAACCAGCACTTGAATATTATTTAGCTCTTACCAGGGCTACATACAGAGCTGGGTAAGTGTCAGTCATAAATCATGTTTGTTAATGGACTTGCTAGGAACAGAGATATTCTTGTTACGTGGCTAAGACAGAAAACGATGGCTCTATCAGTTTGGTAAGTGAAACACGTAGGACATTTCCTATCCAATACTACTGAAAGTTATAAAGACACAAGATAAATTTAAAAGACAAGTTGATGGGACAATTTTAAGAGTTAAGAGTCTAAACTTTAAAGACTTTCAGCAAAGGTTACCTACAATGGCATGTAGGTTTCTAATTTGGTTTGTAGCAACCTACTAGGCAGGTTGTCCTGTTTTAAGAAATTTAAATGCCTGGCACCATTATTATTATTATTATTATTATTATTAATAATAATAATAATAATAATAATAATATCTCTGATGGTTGGTTGCCATTCTTAACCGTGTGATCATTTCTTCAGTACAAAAATAATATATTATGTATATTTAGCAGCTGCCTTAACAGGAATTGCTGCCTCAGTATAAAAAAACACCATTGGTTCATACGCAATGCATTTGCCACATGATCCTGCATGTGGGGGCCACTTAAGAGAATGGATTTTCTGCCCTTCCCCCCTTTTAGGTATCAGGGGACTATTGCAACAAGATGCTAGAAATAGATATTTGGGGAAACAGTAGAAACTGGTAATAGAACCAACACTTGTTTCCTTCTCTATGCTATGGGGTGAATGGATTGCTGTATTTAGGATCAGAATCAGGGAGACATTGACTGCATCAGCTGATGACTGCAAGTGGAGGTGGCTTCTGTAGTCTGTGAATTGTCTTACTTAAACTACCTAGAGACAGCATGGTGTGGGTGATACAACTTGTTTTCTCACAGAGGTGGGCAATATGGGCCAGATGTTATTGGACTACAATTCCCATCAGCTCTAGCCAGCATAGCAAACTTTTCCCCAAAAAATCTGCAAAAAGATGCAATTTTTTTTTCCAAAATACATATATTTGAAAGAAAACAACCCCTGCACAAAATGCTTTATTCATTGGGAAATTGCTTCTAAAAATGTGTACATTTGCAAAAGTGCTCACAAAAATGTGTACCTTTTTTTTAAAAAAAATGCATATCTTTCAAAAAATGTACACAAACATCTGTACAAATATTTGTGCAGATAAAAGCCAAAATTTAAAATCCAATGTGGAAACGAACCTGAAAGTGAAAACAGAAAAACTAGCAAAATTGGGCATGACAGATTTGCCCATCCTTACCACTGAATCACTTCATTCAATTATCATACAGCCCTTCCTATGTGTGTTCATGGGGAACTGAAGTGGAGAAGGGCTTAGGTGTGTACTAGAAAGTGTGGCTTGCCTCCACAGTTTATGCCAGGGATGGGGAAAGTGTGGCCCTCCAAATCTTGTTCAATGTTAACTCCCATAATCCTTGACCATTGGCCATGCTGGCTGAGACTGATGGGAGTCGCTGCCCAACAACTCCCATCAGCCTCAACAAGAACATTGGAGTAGAATGTCATGGTCCTAGCTGGCATGGTGAAGGTGCCACAGTGACCTGTTTTTCACAAAACAGCAACCCATGGTGGATTGCCACCCTTGTGTGTTTCAGAGTGGTTTGTCCTGTTTTCTGAACCCAACACGGTGTGTGATTTGTTAGCCATGCACAAACCACTCTGAGAACCTATGGCTTGTTGCTGGGTTGTTCAGGGTGCTTGTTTTCAGTGTGGCTTGTGAGGATGTGTGAACCTAGCAGCACAGGTTCAGCATGACCTGTTTGAAAGGGCTACAGAGCCACTTGGCAAGAGCGGTGGGGGGGGAGAGGAATGGCCACTTGTCACAGTGCCCTCCACCCTCCTCCTCCACCTTTGCACTCATTTGAGAGTGAATGGATTTATCCCCTTGTGAGCCAAGTTAGCACAGCTATGTGTGTATATGTGATTGACTTACCTCTGCGTAAGTGTGCATGGCCCCAGTTTGGGACCATAGTGATTCTATTATTATTATTTTGCCCAATGCAGGGCCTCAAGGCGGCCTTACAAAGTTTAAAATATACATGGGGGAGGGAAGGAAACAAAACCATAAACAATTAAAAAATACACAACAAAATTATAAAACATAAACATAGATGGAGGGCTGGATTATTCTCCAAAGGCCTGCTGGAACAAAAAAGTTTTAGCCTGCTTCCGAAAGCCCATCAAGGAGGGAGCCAGCCTAGCTTCCCCGGGAAGAGAGTTCCAGAGCACCGGGGCAGCCACCGAGAAGGCCCTGTCCCATGTTCCCACCAAGCGTGCCTGTGAAGAAGGTGGGACGGAAAGAAGGGCTTATCCAGAAGATCTCAAAGCACGGGCAGGCTCATAAGGGAGAATACGTTCTTTCAAATAACCTGGACCCGAACCATATGATTCAAGGGAGGGGGGAGATTTAAGCTTTCTTTCCTCCTGTTTTCAAGCCAAAATGTTGTAGGGGGAGGGTTGCATTTAAAAAGGGGGGAAGTCTCATTCATTTATTTAGTTAACATGACCCCCCCACACCATGGGGGATGGGAATTTTGGCATAAAAACACAGGGGGGAAGCTTAAGTCCCCTTCCCAAATGCACATGCTTACCCAGAGGTAGGTCAATAATGCACTCATGCATAGCTGTGCTAGGAAGAGGAATGCCACTTGTTCCAACTATGAGACGTGTTAAAGAAAGAAAATAAATAAAATGCTCAGTCATGTCATCTTTAAAAAAAAGGCAAGCCCCTCCCCCTCCACTACAAAGATATTATTTATTTATTATTTATTTAAAGCATTCTTATAGTGCTGCCTCACCATTTCTGGCATCGAGGCGCTTTACAATATCATATAAAACAATTCCATTAAAACCCTCAACCCTCATTAAGACAATTCCATTAAAACCCTCACCCTCAAACCATTAAAAGCCCTCAACCCCAATTTTAACCACCCCCTCCCCAAACTCTTGTGAAAATAAAAACGCCTTACAAAGGCGTTTGAAGCAATTGAGAGTGGGAGCCTGTCGAATCTCCAGTGGCACATTGTTCCATAACCAGGGGCCAGCCACTGAAAAAGTCCTGGCCCCGGCACATTCCAATTTGTAGCGGGGGACCATCAGGGCACCCTGCTCCTGAGAGCGAGTCTGCCAATGGTGAGACACAGGAGAAAGGCGAGTGCTCAGGTATCCAGGACCCAAGCAATGCAGGGCTTTATACATGGTCAACAAGACCTTGTAGCGCACCCTAGCAGCCACCGGCAGCCAATGGATCTCTTGAAGCACCAAAGTGATAGAAGACCATATTGGGAGCCCATTGACCAACCTGGCTGCTGCATTTTGTACAGCCTGTAGGCGTTGGATTTGCTTCAAGGGAAGCCCTGTACACAACAGGTTGCAATAGTCCAGTCTGGAAAGAACCAGGGCCTGGACTGCGGTGGTAAGATCAGCCTCTGACAGAAAGGGGCGAACTTGGCGGAGCACATGTAGTTAATAAAAGCAACTCCGAACCACGGCCCCCCACAGTCCCCCCACATAGTTAGGGACTGGTCAAGAATAACACCCAGGTCCCGCGCCTCAGTCACAATCCTTGGTCGGATTCCTGAAATAGGAAGATCTACGAGCTGCCAAATATATGTCAATGCAGGTGCTCACAAGTCAAGAAAATGGTGGGGGTGGGGGGTGGGGGAGAATCTCATCACAGCAGGAGAATAGACGAGATGTGCCCCAAAGGCCCCTTGGATACATGTTGGAAGCAGGCAGGAGGACAAAGAGAGAAACAAGCTGGCAAGTGCTTGATTGTCTTCAGTGGCAGCGTGGCATATTGTGTGATTAAGCAACCCACCATGGCTTGCTTTCAGCATGGCTTATTGTGACATGAGAACCGGCCCATTATGACACAACACAGTACCTGGACAGAGGCAAATAGTTTTCCGAGGTCTCAGAGATAATCCTTTCTCTGTGCTTGTATTTGAGGCACGTTAACTGCAGGTTGAGATCTATGCAAAGCATTTGTTCTACTGTTGAATGCTACAAGCCATCTTTGTACCATTTCAAAATCTTACTGTGCAGCATTTCTCCCAGTCTCAGGGCACATAGCAGTACAACTAAGCTCAATTTTAGATAACCTGGATATTTTACATACCTCCCAAGCCACAGTGATGATAAAGAAAGTCATAACCTATACCTGTTTCCAGCACTGACATTCACATTTTTTGCGATTTCATAGAACTATTCATGGCTGACTGAATTACTTTGATGAAGAATTCTCTTGTCGTATGGCAACATTTACATGCTGCCTTTACTTTTATTTAATTTTTGTCCTCCAAGGAATCCAGGGCAGTTTACATAGTCCTCTGCTCCATTTTAATCTCACAACAAACTTGTGAGGTAGGTTAGGCTGAGAGTCAGTGAGCTGTATGCCCAAGTGGACACTAGAACTTGAATCACCTGAGTTTTTGTCCAATGCTCTAACCACTACACCACCCTGGCTCTCAGATATTAATGTCTCCATGCAGTTGTATCCAAGGATGGGCTGCTCTGCACCAGCCTTAAATAAGTAGATGCAATGGCTTTTCTGGCCTCTTTATATCCTCTGGAGAGCTGTGGCCGTCATCTGCCACTGAACGGCAACATAACACAACAGCAACAGACAATGGAGAATGGAGTGGTGGTGGGGAGAAATCTCAACAAAAGCCACAAACAAAAACAGTGCACATTATGCAGAAATTGCCTTGGCATGCAGGTCATTGGTGATTTCATTTGTAAGTAATGTTTTGATTGTCACAGATTATATGTTGCTCTCATCCCCCTGACATTTGTTGTACGGTGAGATTGATTTTTGTGCTCCAGTATGAAAAGGTCACTTTGATCAATGCAGTGTAATTGGCACTAAATTAGGATCATATCAGGTTATTTTGCTATTTAATGATGAAATATTAAAGAATAGCATGGGAAGATTGCAGGCACTAAAGTGCACTTTAAACCTGCTTTAATGATGTTTTATTTTGTAAGGGGTGGGGGTGAAATTGAGAGAGAGAGAGAAACAACTAAAGTGCAGAAAATGACTGTGATGTGTTACAAGAGTGGCCTGGAATTATATATTTTAACTTGAGATAGACTAAAAGCCCCAGACGCCAAACTCAGCAGTCAGTCTTACATCTACTAAAAATTGTAATCAGGATTGTTCTCACTGTCTATTAATTAGAAGGTTCTCTATGTGTAAGCGGGGTGGCGGAGAGACATGTCGGATTGCGGTCTTCAGACTTCAGAACTCTGACTCCAGGGTATTCGGGCTCCAATTCCACTGAGTCCAGTATGGAAGCTGGGAAGACTCTTCCACATTTAGAGAGCTGATGGTGTTGTGTTTTATAGCCCAATAAACAAGTTGAAGAAACCTGGACATTGGTGCTTCAGTTCAGCCCTTCTCCTAAACATGAGAGTTGGGACACCTGCCTTATCCATGAGCACAGCACAGAAATACCGGTGTGCCAATGGGAGGATGAGCAATTATTGTGATGGGAGAGGACTTCTGTGCATAGAAAAAAATGTTTAGGAGGTGATGCAGTGGAGGACTGGATCATTCCATTAGCATTAAATTATATTTGCTAGAAAATCTCTCTCTCTCTCTCTCTCTCTCTCTCTCTCTCTCTCTCTCTCTCTCTCTCTCTCTCTCTCTCGTAGTAATAGTCCTGCTCCTGCACTAGTAATCCTGCCCCTTTCCTGCTATTTTGCCCCTCAGTCCCTCACCACAGAGGGACTCATGAATAATGAAGATGGGGTCGATGCATAGCAAATCCCCCCTCCAAAATTTGCATACAGCATGGCCCCTCCCTCACATGCCCTGAGTGGCTGCCTCTCTCCCCTCCCCCCTCTCCACTGGCCCGCCTTCATGCCACACTGCTTGGCCAAGCAGGGCTGTCCATCATACTGCTTGAAGATGGGCTGCCTTGCCAGTTTGTTGCAGAGGAAATTAATTGCTTTTAAAGGTCGAATTTTGAACTTTCGAAATTTTCTGCATGTCCACATTGCCCAAGCTTTCGTTTAAAACAAAAATGAACAAAATTGGTCTGGTAGATTTTGAATAACATGCCTTTACACTGTCATATTCTTATGTAAGATATAGGAACTAGATCAGGCCAGGCAATCCTTCCAAATGTTTTAGATAAAAACTTCCATAATCCCTAACCATAGGCTATTCTGGCCAGGGCTTATGGGAATTGTAGTCTAAAATATCTGAGTAAACTAGGTTGCCTGCGCTTGAACTAGATCAACATTGGCAACTGCATTGACATTGCAATTCTGGCAGCCACTCAGATCATCCTGATTTTGATGAATTGACCTAAGAGTTGGGCCATTCTCTGAGTAATCTTCTCACAGCATGTGAGCTCTGGTCCTGCAAGGTTTGACACATTGTTAAGTGGTAGTTAGAGTCCTATGGATACCATCCAGCCAGCATTAAGTGCATTTACCTCCCTTTGATTTCAATGGGGGAGATTTAGAGTGCAATCCTATACATGTCTACTCAGAAGTAAGCCCCACTGTAAGCAGCTTTAGAACAGCAGTTTTAAAAGTCCTCTGATTTGAATGCATTGTGTCCTACATACCATTTGCATGTATTTGTACAAATACAAACATGACTTTGGAATGGCGAACAGAATTTTTAAGAGTGATAAATCCTGAAATGAATAGTAAATAATAAATTAATATTGTTGTTGTCGTTGTTTAATGCCACACAATACCTAATTTCATTTTTATTTATGCTGGGACAAATTTCTCTCTATGTATGTGTGTTTGTGTGTGTGTGTGTGTGTGTGTGTGTGAGAGAGAGAGAGAGAGAGAGAGTGAGAGAGAGAGAGAGAGAGAGAGAGAGAGAGAGAGAGAGAGCTGAACGTAAAATCTAAGCAGTCATGTTTACTTGGTTTGTGTACTATGTTTCAAAGGCAAAGACATCACATCTCTCAGCCTTTCAGTGAGGGGGCGGGGTACCTGTGTTAGTCTATTGCAGCAAAAACAACAACGTGTCTTGTGACAACATAAAGACTGATAAAATTTAGTTTAATATAGCTTCCATGGACTGTAGTCCATTTTAGTAGATGCAAGAAGTGTGATCAAGCGTTACAGGTATATATACATATGGGTGTGGGTGTGGGTGTGACAGTGACAATATATGTATCTGAAACTCTCAATAAAAAATTATTAAAATTGCCCACTCACCCCACTTTGTATGAACTTCATGCTTACACATGGGGTTGCTACCAAAACATCTGGTTTGAATCCTAAGCCTCCACTATGACCCTCTATGTGCTGCCACAGTTGCTACCCATCTCTATTAGAATAACTTTATTTCTAGAAAGGTGTCATCTAAAAGCACTGTTGTCATTTCGTTTGCATGTTGATTGCGAGTGAAGGAGGACGCATGAAAGAAGACACAGACACCAGAGCATTGGGTATAACTAGGGCCTCTTTATTGAATAACTTGGTTAATCCACCCTCCCTGGATCTGAGTGTGACAGTGCGGGAATCACTATGCTATTCAGGCCTATTGCCTGTCAACGGGCGAGCCACTCTTCAAAGCAGGAAGCCGTTTTACCGGCTCCCTGCTCCTATGACACTCTGAGAGTGTGGGGAGATCATCCCCCTGCATCCCCGCCCACTGCCATAAGGGACAGCGGGTAGATGCAGCCAGAATGGTCTCCAACTGCATACCATAGCCTGACTCGCGAGCCGCACAACCCCGAGGAGCAGGTCCTCTGGCTATGCAGCTCACCGCTAAGGATGCCAGTGAGCTCACCGTCCCTGTCCTATGTTTACATTCCCGCACTTTCCTGCCAACGAATTAACCTACTTAAAACCCAGACCGCCCTAACGTCCCTAGTATGAAGTAGGCAAAAACCACCGGGTGGAAAAATTCCTACTTAGCCCTTCTTCCAAAAGAAGCAGCTGGCTAATCCCACACTAGGAACGGGCGGGAGGGAGGGAGCCGAAAACGAAAGAGGCCGAGCCTCGGGCGGTGCGGCTTTTATAGCCGCGGCTCCGCCCTAGGCACACGAGGCTCAGCATCTGAGCCACGTGAGCCCTCTTCTTGCCTGCCCCTCCCCACTCGCAACCGTTGCCTTCCCGCCCAAACTTAGGTTGGGCGGGGAAGCCTATTTGCGAGTGAAGGAGGACGCATGAAAGAAGACACAGACACCAGAGCATTGGGTATAACTAGGGCCTCTTTATTGAATAACTTGGTTAATCCACCCTCCCTGGATCTGAGTGTGACAGTGCGGGAATCACTATGCTATTCAGGCCTATTGCCTGTCAATGGGCGAGCCACTCTTCAAAGCAGGAAGCCGTTTTACCGGCTCCCTGCTCCTATGACACTCTGAGAGTGTGGGGAGACCATCCCCCTGCATCCCCGCCCACTGCCATAAGGGACAGCGGGTAGATGCAGCCAGAATGGTCTCCAACTGCATACCATAGCCTGACTCGCGAGCCGCACAACCCCGAGGAGCAGGTCCTCTGGCTATGCAGCTCACCGCTAAGGATGCCAGTGAGCTCACCGTCCCTGTCCTATGTTTACATTCCCGCACTTTCCTGCCACAAAAGGGGATCAAGCCTCAGCTTAGGTCCCCTTCCCCCACTGACCCGGGAAGAAATCCCGCAGTCCCACACTCAGATCCTGCAGGAATATGTCGTTTCCTACATCAGAAAGGTGGACCCCATCTGCCCTGTATAGCTCCGGCCTGTCTGTTGAAATATTGGGGTGTGGGATGACCCATCCCCGCTTACCCCACAGAAATTCTCTAATCTCTCTGTTCACCTTGTGAACTGCCTTATTTAAACCTTTAATGCTGCGTCCCTCGCGCCAATGGCGCCGAGGCAACATACAGGACCAGACGATCCACGTCAGTGGCCATCGTCTCCATATAATTTCAAAATCCTGCCTGGCCTGTATAATTAGGGCCTTTCCTTTTAGAAGACCCAAATCGTTACCTCCCAGGTGTATTACCAACACCTGCGGAGGGCCAAACTTACACTCAAACTGTGAAAGGGCATCAAAGAGACCTCCCCATCTCAATCCACGCCGTCCCACCCAGTGGACGGCAGCCATCATTCCAAGACACAACTGCGAGCCCATGTTTGTCCGAGACGCTCTGCGACTGGCCCAAAAAACCATGCTGTGCCCGCATAGAAGGATCAGGGGAAGCTCCGGTCTAGGCCCAACATCTAGTGAAGAAAATATAACGATTAAATGCCAAACTCAAGTTAACGCACATAACTTTTAAAGGCCTTGGAACGCCAACGGCCAATCGTCTGAATGCCTACTTCCGGAATCCCGGCTATTGCTGCCGTAGAGGCTGCTCCAATACGGAAGGAGTGTGTTCCGAATTGGCAGTTGTCTAATCCTAATGCCTGCAGGGCTTTCTTGGCCACTGACCAAAACTGAAATTTGGTTAGAGGAGATTTGTCTCCATGTTGGAACAGGTATCCATGCCCTAGCCCTCTGGAAAACAAAAAGGTCCGTAGCGCAGATACCGGGCATATTTCAGTACATCTTGAAGATGCCAAGACTATGCTGGCACCCTGCGCCCTTTGATCGGTCTTGGATTGCCTCAGGGCAATCTTCACCTCGTTCCTGGTAAGGGAAATATCTCCAACTTGCAACGCCTTGTTGGAAACATCTCCCTTAGAGGACGCTAAGACCTCACTAACCCTAAAAGCCCCGAAAAACATTAATAAGGCACTGGCGTGGAACAATTCTTGCTCATATGGAGATGAACATAAGACTGCCCACTGCTGTCGTAAGCCTAATAGAATGTCAGGGGTGATAGGTTTGCGTTTGTCCGGGGGGGCTGGGGCCATTCTAGCCCAGCCCTCCAGCATCCGCTTGATTCTAGGGTCCGAGGTAGTGTCCTCAAACCCCATGATCTTGGCCTCGAAAGATAAGCCCGCTAATTTCCCTTTTAATGTTCTAGTGGCTATACCCCTGTTGTGTGTTGCAACGCAAAATTGCATCAAGTGTTCAATGGGGATGGGCCACTGGGCCGCTAGCCCCCAGGACATACGGAAGGCGTGGAATTCCCTACCTGCGCGTTCGTATAACGCTCTGGTACCTGGGGCCACTGATCTCTTCATTGCTTCCAACGCCTCGTCTCTCCAAGATCCCACAGATGCTTGGGCATGGGATCGGGATGTTGTCGGGCAGTCGGGGCCAACTCCCGGAATCTGGAAATCTGGTTACGCGACAGAGCGTCAGCGATTCCATTATCCAGTCCAGGAACATGCCGTGCATAAAATATAATATTAAACTGGAGACAACGGAGCGTTAAAGCTCTAACCAGTCTCATAACTCGTTTGTTTTTAGATGATAGGGAATTAACTACTTGGACCGTGGCTTGGTTATCGCACCAGAAGTGTATTGAAGCATTGGAAAGTACATCAGCCCATAACCAAACAGCCACTATTATTGGAAAAAATTCCAAGAAGGTTAAGTCTCGGCAAATGCCAGATTCCTTCCAGTGCATAGGCCACTGCTGTGCGCACCAGCGATCCCTCAGGATCACGCCAAAGCCGAACGATCCAGATGCGTCAGAATGTACCTGCAATTGCGCTTCTAGTAATAAGTCAGCCCTCCAGAATGACACCCCGTTGTATTGATTTAGGAAAGAGCTCCAAACCTCAAGATCTGCTCTCATCTCTGCAGATACTCTGATACGATGAAGGGGTCGTCTGACTCCCTTCATTGCATCACATAAACGCCTGGAGAATGCTCTGCCAGGGGCAATTACTCTACAAGCAAAGTTCAGGTGGCCAACTAGCTCCTGCAATTGCCTGAGAGTAATTTTACGGGCCTTGCCTATGACGGAAATTATCTTCTTAAGTGTTTCAATCTTATCACTGGGAAGGCTACAAGTTTGATTGCAAGAATCAAGTTGTATGCCCAAAAAGGTTAAGGAAGATGAAGGACCCTCAGTCTTTTCTTGAGCTAATGGAACGCCTAAGTGCGCAGACATGTCTTGAAATTCCTGCATGAATTGAGCACATTGTGTTGAGGAAGCAGCCCCGGCAAACAGAAAATCGTCCAAATAATGGACCGAGTTCCGAGATCCAGTTCTACGCTGCCACAACCATTCTAGGAATGTGCTGAATCTTTCAAAAACAGAACAAGACACAGCGCATCCCATTGGGAGAGCCCTGTCTACGAAAAATTGCCCTTGGAATGAGAACCCGAGTAACTCGAAGTCCTCTGGATGAACAGGTAACAGGCGGAAGGCAGACTTGATGTCGCACTTCCCCATTAATGCTCCTACCCCACACTGCCGTACCATACGTACAGCAGTGTCGAAAGAGGTATAATTCACCGAGCATAAATGAGCGGGAATGAAATCATTCACCGAACCTCCCGGGGGAAAGGATAAATTATGTATTAATCTATACTCTCCAGGAACCTTTTTGGGCACAATGCCCAAAGGAGACACCCTCAAACGAGGCAAGGGAGGTTGTTTGAAAGGTCCTAAAACCCTACCAGATTTCACTTCCTTTAATATCTTTTCCATAACCAGATCCTCCATTCCACGAACTGAAGCCTGGTTATTAGAAAAAATTGGGACCCGTGGTCCCTGAAAAGGAATCCTGAAACCTAACAAAAATCCATTAAACAGGAATAAAGCGTCGTCACGTCGAGGGTAATCGCGCAAAGACGCTGATAGTTCCTGTAATCTAATTGGACTGGGTCCCTTTTGGAGCAGGTCCTGTGCTATTAGGTTTGCCACCTGGGCGGAAATCCCTTCCGCCCTTTGATCCTTTGATCTTGGGACATCCTGAATAAGGGTGTGCCCCACCACATATGGAACACTCGTGTTTGAACTTGCACTGTGCCCGTGCACACGTGCCTTTGGAACTGAATTCCCAGCATAGTAATCGGGGTTGAACCGACTGCCCGGCAGTCCCCCTATACTGTGAGGGCCCTGCCGGGCGAGAAAGTATATGCCCACTATCTGCCCTCTCACCAGAGATAGGCTTGGCAGGGGTCATAAACTGCAACCAGAGTTCAGGCTCTTTCACATCCCATTTGATTTCAGGGTTAAACTGGGCCTTTAACCTGAAAGCCTCATCATAACCTAGCCACGCAGGGCCCAAATACTCAGTGTAGCACCTAAAAATAATGTCTAGATATTTTACTAGCACTGTCGCTTTCTCCGGGTGCTTTATCAAAGCTACCCCAAGGAAAATAATGTAACCTGCCAACCAATTGGCCCAAGTTCTCTCAACTTTCTTCTTCTTACTACGTTCTTGATCTCTATCCTTATTATTGTCTTTGTCTTTCTGTTCCTCTTCCCTAAATAGGAGAGAGAACAGATCCACAAACTCACCCTTCCATATCTTCTCTTTAGTGGCTGGTAATAGGTGATATCCTACCGGTGTGGAAATTGCACCATAAGGAATGTTAGACCCTTTGGCGGAGGAGTAAGGATCTGCCTTTTCTTCCTCCTTGCTAGGTTCGAGATCAGTCTGAGATGTCTGGGTAGCTTTAACCAAAGCTGTGGAAACAGCTTCACGTATGGGATCTATAGTAGTTTGGGTTTCTGCAACCACACGCACCGGTGTACTGGTCGTGGGTTGCCAAACAGGCACACAGGCTTCTGGTGTTGCCTGTTGATGGTTAATTTCCTCCTGTGTCTCTTCAAACTCAATGGGTCTAGAAAATGGCCAAAATGTGCTCATGGCCCATGGAGGCATACCCCAATGTGAAAATGGTGAAGGTGGAAAGCCTGCTGTGTTGTGCTGATACTCACTGTGTGAGGAACAGCCCGAAGCCAAAGGCGTGGCACTGGGCACAGCAGGAGCCGGCATTGTCATAGGCAGAGCATCACAAACTTGCATAGGCGGAGAAGTATCCTGGACCACGTCAACTGCTTGTACACTTATGGGTTGATCTGTAACGGGAACTACAGGTAAATTATTTGTTCGCTTATTCTTATGTCTTCTGGTTCTGGAATTCGTATCTTTGTCCTTCAACTGTTGTTTAAGAGCTGCATTGTCGCGCTCTAAAGCGGCGATACGCTGTAAGACCAATGACATAGATGATTCCTCATCGTCAGATGAAGAGACTATGGGTGCCAGAGAGGGGCGCTTAGCTAACTGGCGAGGTGCCTTACCCTTGCCTTTGCTCCCACCCAGCCCTTTCTTGGGAGGCATGGTTACGGCTGGCAACTGCCTACTGTCTACTACCCACACAGGCACACACACACACACACACACACACACACACACACACACAAAAAATTAAAAATTAAAAATTAAAAATTAAAAATAAAAAATAAAAATTAAAAAATTATTAATTAATCAATTAATCAATCAATCAATCTAATTAATTAATTAATCAATCAATCAACAATCAAACAATTATTTAATAGAACAATTAAATTTATAAATTTAAATTATTGATCAAATTAAATTAATTGGAATGTAATTAGGTCCAATTAAATCTTAAATGACTAGGTAATGACTTTAGAATTTTATAAAACTAAAATTAAGTTACAGAGGAGAACTTAAATATATATATATATATATATATATATATATATATATATAAAGGCTATATCAAAATACAATAATCCAATCAAATGTTTGTCCAATGAAGATTCAAATGAAATAAAATTGAAAATGCAAAATTACAATAAATTCACCAGACCCACAGCTGGCAAAGTACAAAGAAATTATTTCAAAAGAAAAAGGCCTTGAACTCCTACACCTTTAAACTCAGGCAGAGGATAGCTCTCAGAAAACAAACGCTGTGCACTTCACGCACAGCCAAGTAACTAAAAGTGAAACCAAACTTTAACTGAATCCAACCTAAATTATTTCAGCCTGCCTTACTTAGCTTCAGCAAGGTGGCTGGTTCAAAAAGCAGAAAATTAATAAAAGCGCTCCAGAAAACGACTGCCCCACCAAACGAGCCTGGGCCACGTGGGCCACACACTCAACCGGGAATTAAGGGGAGAACTTTAATAAAACACTTAAATTATTCCAGCAGAGTTAGGAGGGGGGGGTTTCGTTGGCTTGGGTTAAAACGGGGCAGAATAGCAAAACAAGGGGGAATGCACCCTGCTAAATGATTCCCGTCCCCAAAATTTGTCCGGGGCAGGGGCACAGAGCCCGCCCGCCGGCAGCCCCCCCCCTTAAAAGACCCTCTAAGCCTCCCCCCTTTCTACCCCAAACCGAATAATTAAAAGGTGAAGCTTCTTGTTGCCGTCCGTAGGAGCCGCCGCGTTGATGGACTTTAAAAAGTCAAGCCTCGCTGCCGCAGAAGAACCGCCGATTTGCCGCCGATTTGTGCCGCAACGAAGAGCCTCTCTCGTCCTTGCCGACAGATCGAGCCGAAAACGAAAGAGGCCGAGCCTCGGGCGGTGCGGCTTTTATAGCCGCGGCTCTGCCCTAGGCACACGAGGCTCAGCATCTGAGCCACGTGAGCCCTCTTCTTGCCTGCCCCTCCCCACTCGCAACCGTTGCCTTCCCGCCCAAACTTAGGTTGGGCGGGGAAGCCTATTTTCATAATGTTGCTTCACATTTTTTTCTCCATCCCATATTTTTATCTGTTGATCAATATTTCTTAGCTATCTGAAAACTTAACATCTAAGGCTGCAATTCTATACACACTTAACTGGGAAGAAGTCCAACTGAAACTAATGTGTCTGATTTCTGAGTACACCTGTATAGGATTGCACTATTGATCTGTTGTTTATTTATATATTTACTAGTGAAAAAGCCCATCATACGACAGGTGCATTTATTTTGTTAGGACTTCTTTGAATACAATATTTTTGGTATACACTTTTGTAAGATTTTGAACCAACTTCCCCTGTTCTATCAAATTTACCCTCATGAGACAAATTAGTTACTGAAAGTGGGTTTTGGCCCATCTGCTAGGCTGGAAAGTCCTGGCAGTTATTTTTCTGGAACTTCCCTAGACGGCCGCAGTTCCGAGAAATGTCGCTAGATGGTGCCAAAGGGCAAAAACTATAACTGGTGAGGAGGAGCCCATCATATGACAGGTTTAGATGAGCAGTCTGGTGAGGAGGTTAGTGGGTTTTGGCCCCTCTGCTAGGCCGGAAGCTCTTGGCAGTTATCTTTCTCAGAACGTGGAACTTCCATAGAAGGCCGCAGTTCCAAGAAATGTTGCTAGATGGTGCCAGAGGGCAAAAACTATTTCTCGGAACTTGGAACTTCAGTAGAAGGCCGCAGTTCCGAGGAACGTCCCTAAATGGCACCAGAGGGCAAAAACTATAACTGGCTTGGAGGAGCAGTCTGGGCATATATATATATTCAATGAACAAAAAACCTACGGTTTATAAAACAACGTTAAGGCCCTACACTTTCCCACCAAGCACCAAAAAGCGGGGAAATTGGGAGTTAAGGCTCGCCAGCCTTAACGCCACATCCTCCCTAAGGAGGCAGAAAGTACCAGTGAAATTCTCATTCTGCCAAAGCAGATAAACCATGAGGACAGGATGGAGAATAGGATATGCAGAGGTGACTGTGGGGTTGTGGAAAACTGATGACCAACAACTTAGAGCCACCTACTTCTTTTTTTGTTTAGAGCAGCCCTTCCCCAACCTGGTGCCCTCCAAAGGTGTTGGACTGCGACGATCTATCATTGCAAGTCAGTATGTCCCATGGTCAGGAATGCTGGGACAGCAGGATGGGGAACGTAGGGGGGCGCCTCCAGGCAAGCCCCCCCACACCTCACCCCGCTTACCTGCTCTGTCGTCGTTGGGCCCGGCCTTGAACAGAGTGCCCTGGTGCACCCAGAAGCAAGGCCACACTTGCAGCCTTGCTTCTGGGTGGTCCCAGGGGCTCAATTCAACCCTGGGCCAGGTGACGACGGAGCAGGTAAGAACCCCCCCACACACACCTGGCCCCTTACCTGGACCTGCTGCTACTGCTGCACAAAGTGCGGCAGCTCCAGCCAACCCCCCTTCTGCCTGGCCCCTTACCTGGAGCTGCCACTGCACAAACTGTTGCGGTAGCAGCTCCAGGCAAGCTCCCCCCCCCGCACCCCACCACTTACCTTCTCCGTCATGGCCTGACCCATGCTTGAATCGAGCCCCTGAGTCCACCCAGAAGCAAGGCTGCAGGTGCGGACTTGCTTCCGGGTGGACCAGGGCACTCGATTCAAGCCGGGGCCCAGCGACAACGGAGCAGGTAAGTGGGGTGGGCTGGGGTGGGGGCTTGCCTGGAGCCGTTGCTGCAGTTTGCACAGCAGTGGCAGTGGGTCTAGGTAAGGGCCCAGGCAGGAGGGGGTTGCTTACCTGCTCCATCGTCCCCAGGCCCAGGCTTGAATTGAGGTTCTGGATGGACCAGGGTGCTCAGTTCAAGTCCAGGCCCAGTGACGATGGAACACGTAAGTGGGTTGGGGCTTACCTGGCAGCAGAGCCAGGCAGGAGGGGGTGGGGTTTCTTACCTGCTCCGTCGTCGCAGTCCAACACCTTTGGAGGGCACCAGGTTGGGGAAGGGCTGCTCTAAACAAAAAAAGAAGTAGGTGGCTCTAAGTTGTTGGTCATCAGTTTTCCACAACCCCACAGTCACCTCTGCATATCCTATTCTCCATCCTGTCCTCATGGTTTATCTGCTTTGGCAGAATGAGAATTTCACTGGTACTTTCTGCCTCCTTAGGGAGGATGTGGCGTTAAGGCTGGCGAGCCTTAACTCCCAATTTCCCCGCTTTTTGGTGCTTGGTGGGAAAGTGTAGGGCCTTAACGTTGTTTTATAAACCGTAGGTTTTTTGTTCATTGAATTTCATGGCTTTTTATAAAGGATAACGAGCCCTTCCCTCTTTTAAATGCAGTTACTGTAGTATAGCTCCTGCAGCTTTCACTGTTGTGATGAAAAGGAGATTTCACCAGGTTCTCCATATAAACAAATGACACCTGGTGAAATTCCCTTTTCATCAGAGTAGTGCACGCTGCAAGAGCTATACTAGAGTAATCAGATACAAAAGAGGTCAGGGCTCCTGCAGCTTTCACTGTTGTGATGAAGATGGGATTTCATCAGGTTCTCCATATATACAAATGACACCTGGTGAAATTCCCTTTTCTATGCAACTGTTAAAGATACAGGAGCCCTGTGCTCCTTTTCATATGGTCACAGGGGCAGGGGGCTGGTGACTCCGATGTCGGTGGGGCTATGAATCCGTGTGTACATAAATCCTACAATCCTATGCATATACCCACGGATTTATAGACCCACTGACATCGGAGTCACCAGCCCCCCCTTGTGACCATATGCAAAGGAGTACAGGGCTCCTTTATCTTTTACACTTGTATAGAAAAGGGAATTTCAGCAGGTCTCACTTGTATGCATGCAGCACCTGGTGAAATTCCCTCTGCGTCACAACAGTTAAAGCTGCAGGAACCCTGCCCTCTTGACCAGATACAAAAGAGGGAAGGCTCCTGTGACTTTAAATGTTGTGATGAATCCCAGGTGGATTCCTGCATTAAGAAGTGGGATGGACTAGATGCCCTCATAGGCCCCCTTTTCAACTCTGCTATTCTACGATTCTATGAACATGGGCAGAGTGCATTGCCTGTGGCTGATGTGAGCCAAACATGCAACGATAACTGGAGGGAGGAAGTTCTCCCTAACTGCCAGCTAAATTCCTGCATTAAGAAGGGGGTTGGACTAGATGCCCTCATAGGACCCCTTTTCAACTCTGCTATTCTACGATTCTATGAACATGGGCAGAGTGCATTGCCTGTGGCTGATGTGAGCCAAACATGCAACGATAACTGGAGGCCGGACGTTTTGCCAACCCTACCAGCTGAATTCCTGCATTAAGAAGGGGATTGGATTCTTTAATGTTTATAAATTAAAAATTATAAATTTTAGTGATAGATACATGAGTGTATTAGTGGTAAGTTAGATAGAATACTAATGTATTAGTTAGTGTAAAACCAGAGTTTGTTGCAGTTTTTGTCACGGACTTTTGCGTTCGGGTGTACTTACTGTATCCAGAAAGTGTTTTTAATAAACACCTCCCTCCAAAAAAACTCAACTTGCTTTTTCACAAAACACAGATGTGACTTTATATAGCCATCTATTTCATGGTCACATGTATTTTATATTTATATTTTATCTTTGCCTTGTAGCTCCTTTGTAGTTCTGACTGGCTATAACTGAAACCTAGAGCGGATTCACCACCCCACTGACATCAGAATCACAAGCCACTGCTGGATTTAGCATGTCTCGCTCCTGTAGAGTGACCATATTCAAAGGAGTACAGGGTTCCTGTACCTTTAACAGTTGCGTAGAAAAGGGGGTTGGACTGGATGGCCTCGTAGGCCCTTTCCAACTCTGCTATTCTATGATTCTATGATTGGGGTAGTTTATGCGCTCTCTCTCTCTCTCTCACACACACACACACACTCAAACCCAAATATGTGGCAGTGTAGTGCAATGGTTAGTGTGTCAGGCAGGTTCTAGTCCCCACTTGATCATGAAGCTCACTGGCTAACTTTGGACCAATCACTGACTCTCAGCCTCACCTACTTCACTGGGTTGTTGTGGCTATTAAATGGACAACAGGAGAACTATGTATGCCACCTTGGGTTGCTTGCAAGAGGGAAAAAAGGTTTCTCCCATATACCTTTCCATGTGGCTAGGGTGATGAATTCAAAGGAGTACAGGGCTCTTCTATCTTTTACACTTGTATAGAAAAGGGAATTTCAGCAGGTCTCACTTGCATGCATGCAGCACCTGGTGAAATTCCCTCTGCGTCACAACAGTTAAAGCTGCAGGAACCCTGCCCTCTTGACCAGATACAAAAGAGGGAAGGCTCCTGTGACTTTAATTGCTGTGATGAAGAGAGAATTTCACCAGGTGCTGCATACATACAAGTGACACCTGCTGAAATTCCCTTTTCTATGCAACTGTTAAAGATACAAGAAGCCTGTCCTCCTTTTCATTTGGTCACCCTATGTATAGATTGTTCCAAAAGTGCCGACAACTATTTTATACATCTGAGTTTCTGTCTAAACTTGCATAGGATTGTAGGTTTTTCTGTGTAAAGATGCATAGGATTGTATGTAACAAGATCCTTCTTGCTTTCTTAAAAGAACTACCTGTTGTTACTAAGCCTAAAAGAGACCTGTCTAAAAGACAGTAAATAATAGGCAGAACTAGACACTTAATTCTATCGGGCCAAGAAATCCTATACACACTTTCTTGGGAATAAGTCCACTGAACTCTGGTACTTACTTCTGAGTAAACATGCACTGCAGTAAACCTTCCTTTCCTCATGCCATCTAATGGATTTATATTCGGCCTTTTTCCTCCAAAGAACCCAAGATAGTGTACATAATCCTCCTCCCCGTTTTATTCTTTGTCCTCCATATAAAAGTTAGATGCAAGTTAAAGCCATCAATTATACATGCAATCATCAAAAGGTACCA
The DNA here is from genome assembly GCF_023053635.1 of Elgaria multicarinata webbii. Classification (NCBI taxonomy): domain Eukaryota; kingdom Metazoa; phylum Chordata; class Lepidosauria; order Squamata; family Anguidae; genus Elgaria; species Elgaria multicarinata. Next base: position 42,278,387 of record NC_086177.1, on the reverse strand, counting down.
AAGAATATGGGCAGAGGCCCATTCCTTATGCATCAGAGCTTGCTTTCAATAGTACTACCCACTGGAATTAATAATACTTTATACTGTTAGTTTCACCCTACCCTGTGCCTGTTTACACTTCCCTGTGCCTGTTTGCATTCTCTTTCCCTCCTTACTGTTTACTATGATTTTATTAGATTGTAAGCCTATGCGGCAGGGTCTTTCTATTTACTGCGTACTTTGTACAGCACCATGTACAGTTATGGTGCTATATAAATAAATAAATAAATAATAATAATAATAATAATAATAATAATAATAATAATAATAATAATAATAATAGGGTTGATTCCTGCATTGAGCAGGGGGTTGGACTGGATGACCTTGTAGGCCCCTTCCAACTCTGCTATTCTATGAGCGGGCGGAGAGCGAAGGGAGGTAAGGGAGTGCGGGGTGGGGGGACGTTGGGGAGTGAGGGGGGGGCCATCGCACGGAATCCCTCCCCGCACACACACACCAGCAGGTCTTAGCCTCCCGCCGCTGCCACGGTAGGCAGCAGCGGAGGCCAGGGGATACATACACACACACGCGGGGGGGGGGAGAGGATTACGTTACCTCCTTCCTCATCGCAGGCCCGCTGGGAAATGGAGTTTTCAGCATAAGAGGAAGTGACGTCACTTCCTCTTATGCTGAAAACTCCATTTCCCAGCGGGCCTGCGACGAGGAAGGAGGTAACGTAATTCTCTCTCTCCCCCCCCCCCGGCTAGGGCCCCCCCTCCACTCTCCAACATCCCTCCACCCCTCACCGCGCGGTCACTTACCTTTCTCCTTCACCTCCCGTTCCAGGCTTCGAAGCCAGGACGGGGGTTTGGAGGTGGACTCTTTAGAGCGGTGCACCAGATGGTGTAGCACTCTAAAGTGTCCCCCTCCAACTCCCCGTCCTAGCTTCGAAGCCTGGACCGGGAGGTGAACGGAGAAAGGTAAGTAATACCTCCTCTCCTTCCCCTCCCACCCGGCTAGGGGCCCCCCCGCCGTACGGTCACTTACGTTCCTATTATCACCTCCCGGTCCAGGCTTCGAAGCCAGGACGGGGAGTTGGAGGCGGACGCTTTAGCGCTCTAAAGCATCCGGCTCCAACCCTCCGTCTTGCCTTCTAAGCCTGGACCGGGAAGTGATCATAGGAACGTAAGTGACCGCGCGGATGCCCCAGCGCGGCCCAGTCCCGTCCCGCAGGGCCCGGCCTGCCGCCACCGTAGCAACTACGGGGCGGCGGCGCGGCCCAGGGGATTCCCCCCAAAACCCGGTCCTGGCCTCCCGCCACTGCAGCGGTAGGCAGCAGCGGGGACCAGGAAATCACCCCTCCCCACCCCGCACAACATCACTTACCGTCCTCCTCCACCGTCCGACGCAAGATTAAATTTAGGCCGTGGCTTTAAGCAGAAGTAAAGACCTTGGCCTTTACTTCCGCTTAAAGCCATGGTGTAAATTTAATCTTGCGACGGACGGTGGAGGAGGACGGTAAGTCTCCGCTTCTCCCCCCCCCCCCCCGGCCTGGGAGGCAAGCTCCCTCACCCCACTTACCTGGCCCGTCGGGGATGAGCGCCGGCCGCGCTCTCCCTGCTTCTCCGTTTCCCTCTGGGGATTCTGAAGCTCACGCGCATGCGTGAGCTTATCAGATTCCCCATTGAGAAACATGGGGATTTTAAAAATTAATTAAAAATTGATGGAACGGTCTTTCGAAAAAAGAAAGGCCATTCCATCAATCGGATGGATAGGGGAATTTAATCCTGTTTATGCATTCCTCCTGGAGGCTTCCCCTTTTGCGCTACAAGTGCGCAAAAAAAAAGTCGCCACCCCCGAGAAAAACAAAGCAGATTGTGACGGACAGACTTTCTCTCCCTTTTTCTCCTTTAAACTCCCACCCAGACCTCAATATTTCAGGAATCTCCCTGAAACGCGCTGGGAATGTAAAGCCAGCATTTCTTTCTGGCAGTACCGCGTTTCAGAAAGATTCCTGAAATATTTTTCATTTTAGGACCCTAAATTCCCCTTCCCCCCCCGCTAAATAAATTAACATTGTGGAATGCTCAGATTACTGATGGGCCTTATCATACAGCAGCCACTACCGTGGCTGCTGTAAATATATATATATATATATATATATATATATATATATATATATCCTGATTTTTGTTTCCCTCCTTAATGAACCCAAGGCAGTGTACATAATCCTCCTCATCTACATTTTATCCTCACAACAACCATCCTGTGATGTAGTTTGGGCTGAGAGTCTGTGTTTGGCCCAGTGAGCCTCCATGGCCGAGTGGGAAATAGAACCCAGATCTCCCAGTCCCCCAGTCCAACACTTTAGCCACTACACCACAGTGGCTCTCACACTGTTAAGTTCATAGTACAGCTAACTAAGCTACAAAAGGGTGTTAGAGCAGCTTTTCTAGTATTGAGCAGCTTTCCTGCTAGAATGGCTTCATTTAAAATAAAATTTCATACATGAAATACCTAAAAATTGCACAGCCATTGGTGTTGATGGTAAAAATGTTGAAGTCAGTGGCAACTTGCAACATCTGGGATGAAAGTATGTGTGTAAAGATCTTTATACTGTGTCATCATCAAAATAATTTTAGAAACCAATAGGATATTGGTGGTGGTTGTTCCCTGCCTCGATCCAATCGGAGAGGCGAGTAAGAAATAATAATAATAATAATAATAATAATAATAATAATAATAATAATAATAATGTGATAGAAAAGCATGTCTGTGCTACTTCCTTAAGGATCTTCAATATATCCAGTGAAAACAACCTGCATAAGCTGGGTTAAGGATGCATGAGCATCATGTTGCTCACTCTCAAAAGGTATCTTACTTTGGAGCAGAGCAGGGGATGGCAGTGGCCACAGAGATGGAATGACTTCCAGGGACTGAAGATGACATTGGTAGGAAGGTTCATCTCCTCCCATATATACCTGCCAAGACCCTTCTCTGGGGCCATAGATAGATGGGGCGATATCCAGGGGCAATCCCTGGGATCATCCCTGTGTGTCCACATGATGCACAGGGGCTCCCGGGAGCAGGGTGGGATGATCCCTCCCTTTCCCCAGGATCTTGCGCTATCCTTTGAGCCCACTTTTTCCATGGTCTCTGGCTGATCCCATGTGGGCGAGCAGCACGGTTTGTCCCGGCTCCTCACATGGGGTGGGGGTGGGGGAAGCGGGGGAAATTATTTTAAATAAAAAACCTTACCTCTTGCACACAAGCTTTCATGTGCTCTTCTCCTTTAACAAAAACAAAAACAAAATGGCGGGCGCAACGTCCTCTCCCTCTGCACCACATGTAAACAGAGGGGGAGATCTCACAATAAAAATATTGTAAGATTCTCATCCCTCTGTCGCGCTAGACCCAGTAGGTCTAGCTGAGGCCTGAGTGTCCCCACCAAATGAGGTGACATAGGTGGCCACTAGAGTGAGGGCCTTTTCTATGCTGGCACCCTGGTCGTGGAATACTCTTCCCAGGGAGGCTTGCCTGGCACTTACATTATGGTCTATTTGGACACAGGTGAAGGCCCTTTTTCTTATTTTATCAGGTTCCTTAATTTTAGTGCTATTTACATTCTTTACACTATTGTTGTTTTCTGTTGCTGGTTTTATTCTGATCACATTTTAACTAGTGCTGTACAAAAAAATTCTCTTACATTTTTGACCATTCTCATCTAAATTGATAGAAATGGCAGGGATGAGGAGAGAGGGAAAAGGTCTCACTGAGTGAGCAGAGTCCCATAAATAGAAGATTGCATAAATATCTACATGCATTAATAGCAGATTTTTGAGATCTGACAGGTTCTTTTGGCTGACAGTTTCCTAATCTATACAATGCCAAAATCTCTAAAATCTTCTCCATAATCTGAACCAGGATTTTCAGAGTTGTGTTGCCAGATTTGCTGGCTCAAAACATCAACTTCTGAAAATGTATATGTTTAAAACAAATATTACTTTCACCTACATTTCAAACATTTAATTTTCTGTTTAGTCCCATGGGTCCATATGATTTATGTTTTAAAGAGGACCAATTTACAACATGGCTTTTAGTCAATATTTCCTGAGATTTTGCATTTAGAGAAACACTCAGCATCATAAGTGGCAATAAATAGAGTATGTTAATTTATTCACTGTAAATGCAGGCACTCTCCAATGATTCATAAATGTTGCTGAGCAAGAGCAAAGTCCCTGTGATATACTTGGAAAGAACCCATTGTAGCAAAGTTGTTTGTTGCATTGCTCTAATTTTATGTTGAGTTTTTATAGAAGGAGATATGAAAGCATACTGGAAAATGAGCAATCCTTCATCACTAATTTCAGCTGGAGCTAGGCACAAGAGAGGATATATGTGTAGATTTTTATTCCAAGGTTTTCCGAAATATGTGGGAACAATTCTTTACTCACCAAAGAAGTTGAAGATTGCACAAAGAAATCTGGTTTCCTTACACTTGTGGAACATGTTATAAATATTACCAAGCATTTATGTCTGGGTGCTCCTGGCAAGAAGGTAGAGCAAGCGGCCAAGTAGCTTTTTTTCAGGGCCAAACTCCATTGGCATCAATGGAGACTTTCCCCCCCCCTTTTTAACCCCTGCCAATGATGAGAGGAGAGGTGTCATGTGCTCTGGTCCTGATCTGCCCCAGGGCCATGCATGCTTATACTAGAGTAAAAACAAAGAGGGGGCAGCTACAAGCTACGCAATTAATGTGACGTCTAGTGTGACCCTTGGAGACATGTTACCCAAACTGAGGGTGTGCAGAAAGCCTAGGAGTTTTACAGAATCCGCTAGGCTGAATTCCTGAGATCACCCAATCCCCAGGACCATTCTTGCTCGTGCCCTGGCTCAGATTGTGTGGTGCAGTACCCTCCCCCAGCCAGCAGCTCCAGTGATGCAGAAGAAGAGATGGATGGATGAAACCATCCTTGATTTGGTCTTGGTTAACTTAGCTATTTTCCTAAAACATTGAGAATAGTGTGGTCATTTCTGAGCCCAATCATAAGCTGTTGTTGGACCCTGCTGTGCTCCCATTGCTCTGAATCATTCTCCTCAACTCTCCTGTGATCACCCCACACAACCCACACAACCCTCCTTACCTGGTTGCTTCTGCAGCAGCAGTTTCCTCCCTCTCTCCTTAGCAAGCTGTAACTGTTGCAGCAGTGGCGACTGAAGCAGTGAGGTTATGGAGAAGGACCTCCGAAGCAGGTCTGGGCATAGGAAGCTCTAGGATTCTATTAGTGGCCAAGGATTGAACCTGCATGCATCTGCTCTACCCCTAAACTATGGCGCCTACAAAAAAATCTGCACAAATTGAAGAAATTACATGAACACTCCTAGCCTCCCATGGCTAACCACTATGTGACATGTCCTATTGTGGCCACATATTATTTACACCCTGGCTACACTTCATCTAGTTCCCACGAAGGCATTGACCCCTTTGTATGTTTACTCATAAAACATTATGTTGCGGCAACATGAATATAATTTCATAAAAGTAATGTACTTGCATTGTTTGTGGCTGCATATATGGCCAGGCATAGTTTTCCTTGAAGCATATCTTATTTCCAGTACAAACTTGAAAGTCTATGAGGCATGATCATATTAACTCCCAATTTCTGTGACCTCTCATAAAACAGCACAAAGAACAAGTAGTAGGCTAAAAGGATTGTAATGATCCCTTTGGACACTTATGTTCACATAATGACTGTTAGAAGATTTATATGCTCTGTATAGGTATAATTAGACACCCCCACAAACCCATTTGACCCTACCGAGGTGAAAAGCTCTTCTGCTTTTCAGCAGATGAATCGATAACTCACACGTTTTACCACTGTGGAGTGAAACTGAGGAAATGAAAATCTGATAATTTTGCTCCCAGTGCAGTCTAGACAGAGGAGAGCAGTTTTAGCCTCTGACAGGAAGATCTATTTCCAGTTTCTCAAAAGGCTAGTGTCAATTCCAAAACTTCTCCCAATATTGATTTTCAGTTTTGTTAAAAAGGATGTTTTATTAGGAAATATTAGTCCCAGAGACCATGTAAAGCTTGTGTCTATTTCAGAGGTTGATGAAATCACACTTTTAATTTGGATCTTATGTGTGCGCCTTGATCCCAGAATAATTTTGTGTGGCGACTGCGACAAAAGCAGGCAATCCTGAGAAGTTGCTTTAGTGCCACATAAGTCAATTTAGAACAGCTTTGAGGATGTGATGGACTGATTTATAAATAATACTCTGGGTGTGCGCCTACTTCACGTAGCTTTTTTTTAAGCAGCAGCAGCAGCAACAATCACCTCTCTAGCTAGCAATGCTATAAGGTTCATTTGGCATCATGATTTCCAAATTACTGTATAAAAAAGAACCAGTTCTTCATGTAGTACTCAGAGAGAGAGAGGCAATACCTCTCTCTCTCTCTCTCTCTCTCACACACACACACACTCACACACACACACACAAAATAGAAAGTGAACATCTTATACTGATGGTGTCAAGAATATAGCATGCAAAATAATGACTGCTGTCAATATAATTTTGCTTTAGGATTTAAATGTGGAAGTAATACACACAAAATGAATTGAACAATATACCCATGGGAGAGAAAGCAACTAAGAATTAAGCTAATGGTAGGATAAGGCAAACACTTATCTCTCCTATTGAAATCAATGGGATGCCAAGGCACTTAATTGTGGCTAGATTGTGTGGCCAGTAAGAATGAGCTCCATCAGACAAGTGTTTTATTCCACGCTCATTGCTGGGCACTCACAGATTTTCACAGGTCCCTTTCATGGGGGCATCTGCCTCCTGGGTTCCTGCTGTCCCTTCTGGCCTTCCTTGTGCAACAAAAAAACCCCTCAGAATGTCCAATTTTTTTAAAACATGGAAGTTGCTGCTATCGCCTTGTGCACGTTGCTGACTTCCTCTTTCAAAAGAGGAAATAACGAGCAACGAAAATGGGCAGAGAAGTGACGGTAGGGAAGCGTGATTTCCCCCGTCTGATGGAGCTCAATGTCTGAGCTAACATTTATTTTCCTGCAATCCATCCAGTTATTGTTCTGATGTGGATATGCAACTAACTGGCTATGTGTACATTTCAGGATTCCAACGCAAAAGTTTCTAAAGTGGGCTGCTGAATGGTGACCACTGAAAGGTTGCTTTCACCCAGAATGGAGTGTTCACACAACAACTTTTTCCCAGGCGCACATTAGGAGATCCATCTGATGAGCGTTTTATTGTATGCTTGTTACTGGGCACTCACGGATTTCTCAGAGGTCTCTCACATGACATCGTCTGCCACTTGAGCCCCTTCTGGCCTTCCTTGCACCACCAGAAAAACCAGAAAAAGTCCAGTTGTCAACAGTATAATATCTGGTCATCCGTTACACAAAGTCATGAAATTCATTAAACAAAAAACCTACAGTTTACAAAACAATGTTAAGGCTCTACAGTTTTCAACCAAGCACCAAAAAGCAGGGGAAATGGGAATTAAGGCTCAAAAGCCTTAACGCCACATCCTCCCTAAGGAGGCAGAAAGCACAAGTGAAATTCTCATTCTCCCAAAGCAGATAAACCACGAGGACAGGATGGAGAATATGATATGCAGAGGTGACTGTAGGGTTGTGGAAAACTGGTGACAAACAACTTAGGGCCTCCTACTTCTCTTTTTGTTTTTTGTTTTTTTAGTTTTTGTTTAGAGCAGCCCTTCCCCAACCTGGTGCCCTCCAAAGGTGTTGGACTACAACTCCCATCATTGCAAGTCAGAATTGGAAAAAATTGACACTGGAACACCGAGAGCCATCCCGAGGATGGCAAAAATGCTACCCCCACCCCCAATGGACATGGAGCCCCCCTGCACAGCTTTGTGCCTGTTTGAAGAGGAAGGAGGACCTGGTAGCCCACACCACACTGCTCGCAGTCCTCAGGGTTGTCCCAGGTCCATGGAAAAAATTGGGAAAACTGCAGTCCCAACTGAAAGGTCATCCCTGCTTGACCTCAGGATCCCCTGTGTGTCATATGGATGCACAGGGACGACCTCAAGATGACCCCAAGATAAATGGCAGGTGTAGATTAGGCCATTTTCTCAAGTATCAGAGGCAGTATGTCTCTGTATGGCAGTTGATAGAAGTACAAGTAGGAGGGTGCTATTGCATTCCTGCCATGTTGTGGGCTCACCATAGGCATCTCATAAGCCACCATGAGAACAGAATGATTGATTAGGGACTTTCACAAACCAAGAGAGAGGGGGAAATGTAGCAAAGTTGTGATGTAAGAGGATGGAATCGCTGGAGCACTGAAATTGGTGGGACATATTTTCTTTTTTTAACATTGCTTTCTAAAAAGTCCTTAAAACCAAAAAGACGTTTGCATAGGTAGACATGATTCCCAGTGCATTTTGGGGAAACTTTAGCAAGGAAAAAGTATTTAGGGCTTCTGATTGGGAGAAAATCTTCTATTTGAACACACCTAAACAGACTGTGTTGGGAACCATATCCAGTTGTGTAGCTACCTTTTTGTACACACTTTATAAATCCTCTCTTTTTTGGCCTGGAAAAAAGTCCATGGATAGTTCTGCCATATCAACCGAAAGACATGAACCTGCATTTCTTTCTCTGTTCATAATTTTTTTTTCATGTCCATATAGTTTACTCAGGAGCAGGGTACAGAAAATCCTGTATAGAAAGTACAATACTGTATTTCACAAACATGTGTATTGTTTTCACACTCGCTCCTATGCACCTGTGTCCTGACGACTCCTGTGCCATCCAAACGCAAAACTTCCAGTTGGTGTGAACAATAACAAAATGTCATCACCAAAAGCTTTAACACTTCCTTGTGATAACTGCTGCATCTGCATCACATGTGAGGAACCCTCAGGCCACAGGCTGCATCTGGTACCCAGAGGCCTTCAGTGCAGCCCATTTGAGTGAGTCTGTCAAGCTCCATTTTGCTCTGGTTCTCTCTCTCTCTCTCTCTTAACTTCATTCCATGTCATATCCACAATGCCCTTTGATTTGTTATCCACATGTTTTTTTAATGAATTTTATGTACATTTTATTTTTGTTCACTTTTTAAAAAACAAATGTGCTCATTTTTGTGTACACCTTTTCAAACATGTACATTTTAAAAGCAATTCTTCAGTGAATAAAGCATCCCTGTCCATATTTCTTAAAAATGTACATATTTTTGCATGCTTCTATAATAGATGTGTGCATTTGTGGCATCTTTTGCCAACTCCATCACAAACTTCACAAATATATGGATTGCAATGGTAAACTGTTTTCAAGTTTGTGTTTAGGTTCAAGAAATGTGGATTTGGGAAGGTTGCATGAAAATGTACACCTAATAAATGGCAAATTCCTCTACCCCACCACCAAATTTTAACTTTTCCCCACTCCCCTGAAACAATGTGGAGATAAAGTAATAACATGCCCTTTACCAGAACACTCTATTTCTTGATTTTCTTTCTTTCTTTCTTTCTTTTTTAAAACAAACATGAAAAGGACTTCTGTGTCACAATAAAGCTTGAAAACTACACATTATGAACTTTCATTTGTCCTATCACTGTTCTTTTTTGCATTTGGTTCTATTGCAGAGGTTCCGAATTAGCTAAGTACTGCAGACCCCTTGTTTTTCAAATGCCAAGCCATGGACCCCCTACTTTTGAAAAAAAAATGTTATCTCTAGGTAGTTACCTGTGTGAAGCAATTTTTTGGCGAAAATAAGGGGTAGCCCCTAATAAGCAAAGAATTTTAGGCATACTAAAAAACAGACCATAAAATTTGTGATATTTGTGATATTATCTCATAAAAATGACAATGATTTAGTTAGGAATATAAAGACGAATTTAATTTTACTAACATCTAGTTTACAATTGAACAAATTATGACTTGTCTAGCAGCTACTAAACCTAAATGTGATGGGAGAAATCATGCCTCTTTTTGTCCCAAACAATCCGTTCCACATCCAGTTCAATATTTTCTACTTTTAATCTCAAATCTGGATCAACATCGAGCTGATTTCTATGCTTGTTCTTCATATAACAAAATGTCAAAAATGTTTGTTTACAAAGATATGTGGAACAAAAGGGAACTAGATGTTTCAAAGCTTTTTCACCTAACTTCTTATAATCAGGAAAAATCTTCACCCAGAATTGGTCCAGTCTATATTCTTTGAAAAATGATTTCAATGAACCATCGCAAGTCACGTCAACAAGTGCATCTTGCTCTTCCACAGATAGAGTTGTTAGTTGTACATCACCACATTCAAAAGGATTCCTTATCCATGAGTTTTCAGGATTGGGTGCAGGGAAGTAATCTCTGAAGCTAGTCGCTAAATCTCACAGGTGCTCAGTGAAGTAATATTTTACTTCTTGTAGGAATTTGTCATCAGTGGACTCCAGAAATGAATGGTGAATATGTGAATGGTGCCACGGACTCCCTGGGTGGATTACACGGACCCCCTGGGGTCCGCGGACCACCAATTGGGAACCACTGTTCTAATGGACCAACATGGCTACCTGTTTAAAAATCACACAGGAGTTACTGAAAGCTTTCTAAATTATGCCCTGTACTTTGCAAATCTGAAATCTATAGGGAAGCTCTGGATGGTTAGGGGTGAGTGTGGGGAGGAGGTAATGTGCACATTCACAGGATAAAGCTGGTTTCAGAGATATAAAAATTTGCTAGCGATATTTTCTTGATTTTCCATCATTAAGGTTCAACTTCATTTTACTGGAAAAAATAATGTCAAAATAGATAAAAACCCAAACTCCTGTGTGCAAGGAACAATTCTTCTTCACGTATGTTTACCTGTATTTTTATTTATTTTTTGAAAAAGAAAATGTTACAACCATTCATCTGTGCCAGATATTTAATTAAATATGTAACAGTGCTTGAGGCATTTCTGAATTTTTAAGACCCATTTCTAATTTCTGCAAAAGGACAAAATAAAAAATAATCTATTCAAATTAGGTTTCTGTATGCCTTATCTCCCTTTTTATTGCACCTTGCTCAAAACAGAAATATTAGATCCAAGCAGGCATATTTATAACAATATCTTTACCAGACTTCAAAAGCAAAAAAGCAGGAATATCTTCCCCATTTTAGCCATTTCAATGGAATAGCTGGAGTGTTCTGCTGGCTGGCTACCTGACCTTCCACTGGTGTAGCAGGACTCCTGCCAAACCCTATTTCCCCCTCAGCCAGCATACTTTCAGTATAGGATTGCACTCTAAATGCTCAGTAACTAAACTAAACAAGGAATGTGGCTTTGGATTGTGCTAAAGTGATGCAATGATTAGAATACAGCTAAATTTCGTTTTAAGTTTGCCCTTGTTTTCTCTGAGAGACGTGAATGCCCAGGAAAAAGGTGTGTGGAAAAATCCTGTTTTTTTCCTAATTTTTCCAGAACTTTTCCCTCTCCCACCTAGCTTTTACATCTCTACTTTCCTACTCCCTTCTTTTTAAAAATATAGACAGCCTGTTGCTTTATGGATATTTTGGACAACACATCCCATAATCCCTGACCATTGGCCATGCTGCCGGAAGCTTATGAGAGTTGTAGTGCAAAACATCAGGATGGCACCAGGTTGCACACCCCTGATGTAGAGCTATGACCTGATTCAGAGTTTTACAAGCACACTAATGTTTATGTGCAGTTCCCACACATGCAGTCCAGTCCCCAATGGGGGGAAGAATTTGTTTTCAGAAATAACTGAGTACTGAAAATCTCCCCCTGCCCTGAAGTAAATGGCTTGTTGCTGCATACAAGGGAGTTTCATGTAAATATCAGAATCCAGGTGCTCTAATGCATGATCCTAGAGGATAGCAAAAGGGACTGGATTTCAAGAGATGAACATCACCTGGTTGAAGTGGCAAAATATGCCCTAAAGCCAGAAACCAGAAACAAAATTCTCCATTATAAGTTATCTAAGAGTAGAGGCCAAATCAAGGCAAACTTGGAACTTTTGTTAAAAGTCCAGAAATAGCTAACCATAATCCTCCTGATGCATGACATTTTAGAGGCAAATGATACACTGCTAAACTTAGAATGCAAATGCGTTTAGCGCTCCTGGTTTATGGTTGGTTGGTTTGTAATTAATTGCAAGTGATTCATGATCTCGACTTTCTAAATCAGAAACAAAAATATAGACTGCAGATTTATATTATTTTTTGAGGGAGTTGTAATTTGTTGTGTACCTAATGACTACTGATAGCATTCAACAGTTTTTCCTGAAATCATCCATCAGACTTCATACATATCTAGCAGGACTGGGACAAGCAGAATTTGGATTCCAATTGACTGGTCAACCACTGAGCTATTTGAAGTAGGAGCTATTCTAGAGTGACCAGATACAAAAGACGGCAGGGATCCTGCAGCGTTAACTGTTGTGATGAAGAGGGAATTTCATCAGGGGCTACATGCATACAAATGACACCTGTTGAAATTTCCCTTTCAATGCAGCTGTTAAAGATAGAGGAGCCCTGTCCTCCTTTTCATATGGCCACCCTAGTCAAGCCAGCAGTCAATAAACCAGCAAAACGGCAACACCATATGAAGAAATACAACCACGCAAGTCACCAAGTGTCTCTAAGTCTATTCCCTCACTCAATTCCAGACATCCTTCCAGAACCAATCCCTTCAGTCAGTTTTCCCATCCTGACGTTTCTCTGCTAGCTAAATCACACTCTTACTTTATTTGAATGACTCCTTTATTTCAACTTCTGAGATTTTGATTGGTGTGAGTTTGTGTGTTTGTGCGCGCACACTTTTGCATGCATGTCTCTCTCTCTCTCTCTCTCTCTCTCTCTCTCTCTCTCTCTCTCACACACACACACACACACACACACACGCATACACACACACACACACGCATACACACACACGCATACACACACACACACACACACAATCTGTCTTTATTTGAATTATTTCACTGTTTTGATTAGGGCTGCGATCCTTTTTACACTTCTTTGGGAATAAGCACTACTGAACTCAGTGGGCCTCACTTCTTTTCAAACATGCATATTGAAAATGAAGATTATGACAATGTGGCTAGTCTTTGGGTTAATCTACACCTGCAGCCCTTCTGCTACGGAAAAGGGATGCTTCCGAAAGTTCCCGCTTCTGCTATCACCACTCATGGGGTACAAGTGACTGATATTTACCGCAATTTCAGGAGTGCTGCTGCTGGAGCACGTGTGCCCTGTTATGGCGGTTCTGCATGTGTATCAGTAGAAGTGGGTGGTGCTAAGCAGATGACATGGCTAGGGGGAAGAGATTCTCTTTTTTATGACTTGTGAAGGATGCTCAGGAGTGAAGACGCACAGCAACACATGTGGGGGGGATAGGAGCTCCATTGAATATG